>NC_087210.1:84673634-84702277 GCF_015104395.2 Macrobrachium nipponense | reverse complement strand
AAGAACACTCTTTCATTCTGGCTGCGTGAGGTCATCAGGAGGGCGTATGAGCTGATGGTAGTGACGACATCCGTACGTCCCGTCCGAGACTCACGAAGTCAGAAGTATTGGCCCCTCGTTGGCGTTTCGCAAGAACTTCCTCCGTGGCGCAGGTCCTGAAGGCAGGGGTCTGGTCTAACCAGACTACCTTAACGTCCTTCTACCTTCGGGATATTGCCCACAGGTCCTTGGATACCTTTTCCTTGGGACCCGTGGTGGCTGCTCAACAAGTTGTGTAGCTAACCCAGACCCTCGCAGGCTGAACAGCATCGAGTCCTGGTGTGACTGTGTGGATGGATGTGTGAGTGAGTGAGTGACTGGCTCTCTCTTCCCATCTTTTCCTTCCCCTCTACCTGTGGGCAGAGGGCCATGGTCGTCACTACGCTGGATGAGGACGAGATGCAGGTGAGCTATATGACAGAGCCCCATCCTATCCCTTTCACTAGGGATAGGAGCAGAATATCCACCACTTCCTTCTACAAGGGGGGGAAGTGGATGCCTACAAGAGTCAAACCCATGACTTTATATTTGCTCCTGTACAGGAACAAGTTCTTGCATTGCTGGTACGAAGAGATACGCATGCCTCTCTCTTAGTACTCGGTCCAGAGGTCTGACCATTGATCCTGCGGTGCACACCCCGATCAATCGGACAGAGGCTTGGATCCCTCCCTCGCTCTTACGACCAGGGAGGCTTCCAAGGTTGGGCGAACACCAGTCTGTTCACAAAAGACTCAGATTCCACCCACCAAGAAGTGAGTCTTCCTATTGTAAAAGGACCGAAGGTTTTGTATGCCGTGTCGAACAAATGACAATTTGTCCAAAATTGCATTTTTTCCTAACTATACAAACCTGAGGTCCTTTTACACATAGCCCCACCTCATGCCACCCCTCACTCTGCAGTTTTTGCTTTTTTCTTGGGCCAAAGCAAAAGTGATTTGTTTACCTCCCAGTTGCGCGCGCGCGCCTGTCGGACAAGCAGTTAACTACCGAACCCCTTGTTCGAAAGCTTACGACCTATCCAGCTGCCGCTAGTACCTTCCAGTAGTAAAAGGACCTCAGGTTTGTATAGTTAGAAAAATGCAATTTTTGGACAAATTGTCATGTCTCATCACAATTGAAGACTTGCTGAGAACTGTAGCCTTCCTTGGTCATCATCTCGTCAAAAGTCTTCTTAAATGCTTCGGCCGCTTTCGTGTCCGAGCTGGCAGCCTCCCCATGACGCACCACCGAATGGATGCCAGTCCGTTTACGAAATTTCTCGAACCAGCCATGCGAAGCCTTGAACTCTGGGGTTGGCGTTGAAGTCCCTTCCCCTCCCTCGTCTTCCGCCTGCGCAATCAAATCGCTGAAAATAGCACTGGCCTTGTGAGCGATTGCTGTCTCCGTTACCGTATCGCCAGCGATTTCTTTGTCTTTTATCCA
This sequence comes from Macrobrachium nipponense, assembly GCF_015104395.2. Taxonomy (NCBI): domain Eukaryota; kingdom Metazoa; phylum Arthropoda; class Malacostraca; order Decapoda; family Palaemonidae; genus Macrobrachium; species Macrobrachium nipponense. The sequence continues at coordinate 84,700,816 of NC_087210.1, read as the reverse complement.
GATGAGGAGCAGCCGTTCCATCTCGTCGTGCACATGGCTCCTCTTGCTGGACAAAATAGTGATGCCCTTCGATGGTGTAGTTGCTTTGATGGCATCCTTCTGTTTAAGGAGGGTGCCTATTGTCGACGGATTACGGGCGTATTCCTTGCGATCACACTCAATCGCATACCAGCTTCGTACTTCTTTATGATCTCCATCCTTTGTCTCCAGAGACAGCATGCGCTTCTTTCCGTGAATTTCAACTTTCTTGGGACCCATGACTACGTTAATTTACGTAAAGTTACACAAATACGTAATAATACAGTCTTCGCACAACACGATAATATGTACTGCAACGAAATCACTAACAAATTTACGTTACTAAACGAAATTGTTGGAGCGAACGAATGCCGATTGCGTACGGTAAAGTTTCGGGTGCGGAGTGGCCGAGCTAAGGGACGCCAGCGCGTACGTATAGAAGATGCATGATGGGAGGGATGCTGTCCAATCAGAGAGAAGGATCTCATGGCTTGGCTAGCATCAGGAACCAATGGGAGAGCAGGAGGATGGTGGCGAGTCTACTAGCACTAAGATGGCGGCATGCGCGGCGCGAGTTTCAAAATTGTTATCGGGCGAATCTCGGACTTTCAGAAACCTTTCGTATCTTGAAAACTTTTCTAGTGTAGAGCAGTAAAATTTTTCGCATTGGCTTTCGTAACTTGGATTTTTCGTAAGTTGAGCCTTCGTATCTCGAGGTACTACTGTAATTGAAGCAAAAATTAATGTAGAGTAGAATGTGTAAAGATATGAGAGAAGGAGTCAAATGAACAAAACTATCACAAATTGTGCAAGGTCACTCATTTTCAACAACTCATGCTTTCATAAATAATTTAAGAAATTTTTTTCAGGTTGAAAATATGGTAAGAGAATATTAAAGCCAAGGACCATGATGGATTACTGTGTACAATGTGGAAGTGGTACATGTAGTTATATACAAAATTCCTTAGGAACACATTGTATACACTGTATATTTAAGTTTCCTATTAAATTTTAATTGTTCCGATACGTAATACAAACCCTCGGTCCTTTAACAATAGGAAGTAGCTAGCGGCAGCTGAACGGTCGTAAGCTTCGACAAGGGGAGAACGGTAGTTAACTGCTTGTCCGATCGTCGCGCGCCGCGCGACTGGGAGGTAAACAATCACTTTTGCTTTCGGCCGTGTGTGGGAAGGACGTGTTCGCCATCGCTCTGCCCGCTTTGTCGTTTGCTTTGAGTTTGAGTATTTGTTTCTCTTTCTGTATAAATCAGGAGTGATTGTAAGTACTTTTTTCACAATTCATTATCTTGCAATGAGTGAATTGGAAGAAATGGAAATATCACCGCGCCCTCCAGTCGCCCGTAGAGTGTGTCCCGGGCTGGAGGGGCGTAGATGTGGAGGGTTCAGGTCATTCGTTGATGTGGACCCCCACGAGGTTTGTACTCGTTGTTGCCGGGGGCGAGAGTGCTCCCGCAACGAACCTGCTGTATATGTATGAATTGGTCCGAGGCGCAGTGGGTGCTGTACGAGGGCAGGAGAGACTTAGGCCGGCCAAGAAGTCATCGGAAAAGTCCAGTGACTCCTTTGGTGACGACACTTCGTCCTCTTTCCTGCCTCCCGGCCAGCCCCCACGTTTCGCGCCTTCCCCTGCGGGGGGGGTAGCGGAGTCCTTTTCCTCTCTCGATCCGTCGAGTGTGGAGGAGGGCGCCCGCTACCCGGACGTACAGCTGTACTCGGGGTCTTCCGTCCGCTCTGGGGGGGGTGTTTCGCCCCCCAGGCGCGAGGAAGCCCCTCCAACTAACCCGACTGTTGCTTCCGCAGGTGTGCCATCAGCGAAGGACGACTTGGGACAGGTGTGGGAGTCGCTGGGACTGCAGGGAGTGCCCAGCATCCAGGGGTTTGCTTCAGCGGTTGGCGGGGTCGGCGGTGGTCACTCATGGTGCGGTGACCACCACTACTACCACAATACGACACCAGCGTATTGAGATGCCACCACATCTGGTATATACGCCCCATATAATGTCGGTGACACCCACGGTGGCTGTACAAAAACCCATTGCTGCCGTGCCAAAGAGGACGGTGCCACCACCACCTGGATTTTTTCCTTTGCCGACCCCGGACTTCCGCTGCCCAAAGAGTACCCCCCTGGACCTGCCGCCAGTGCCACGGATGACGGTGACTGTCGACAGGACGCCTGGCTCTCCCGTGGTACCTGCCGTGCCTGCCGTACCTGTTGCCGTTCCAGCTACTCTTTCCCTTTCAGATCGGCCTGCACATTCCCTTTCAGATGTTCCTGCCGTTCCTGCTGTTCCCGGACCTGTTCCTGTTGTTCCTGCTGCTGGTGTTGCTGTCACAGTCTCAGGTCTTTCCGGACAGGTGCAGTCGGGCCCTGTTGCTTCGGCAACTGCCCCGGCTCCCTCCTGGATGGAAGACCTGACGTCTGTTCTGCGGAGCCTGGCGAAGAAGAAGAGGAAGAGAAGAAGGTGTCGTCGTCGTCTTCATCGTCTTCTTCGTCGTCTGCTGCTCCTTCCCCTCGACTTCTAAGGCTAAACAGCCGAAGAAGAAGAAGGCTGCCTCCTCCCCCCTAAGAAGACTCCTTCGGGATCTTCTAAGGGCCCGGCTCGCTCAGGCGAGCTGGGGAGCTCTTCTGCTGGTCCTCCTGTTTCCTTCGGGAACGGGGCCCGTCGCTTCTTCTGCAAAAGAAGAAGTCGACGGGGACCAGAGGTGCATCAGCCGCCTCGGCTGGTGCGTCCTCACCTGGTGCTAGCGGTTCTGCGCTAAACCAGGTTCCGTCTCGGCCGCTTCTCGTTCGCAGAAGCACCGAGTGGACGCTCTTCCAAAGAGGACCGTCCAGCCAAAGTTTTGACATCCGAGCTCGCTCGCCGTCAAGACAGCGGCGCGGAGCAGAAGACTGGCGAGAAGTCGTGCACACGACTCTCGCCAGGCCAGTGGACGCTCTAACGCAGCGATCAACTGGCTGCTCGGGCTGACGTGACGGTCGCTCGACCGGCCACGGGTTGAGGCGAGGAAGGAGTCCCCACGGCCGCCGGTACCAGCCACGGCTGGTACCAGCGTTTGACGCGCCGAGAGGACGCTGGCCGGTCTCGACGCGAAAGGGAGCCTAGCAGGTCACCCGTCCGCCGCTCCCGATGGGACCGGGCGGAATGACGGTGACCAGCGGCAGCTCGCCTGACGATAGAGATCGGTCTCGACGTTCTCAGCCGAGCCAATCGCCCCAGGCGAGCGGCGACGCTAGGCCTACTGCTCGACCGTCACCGCGGGTTGACGATCAGCAGCAGCCCTCCACGCACGCTGGTCCTGCCAGCGAGTGAGGGGGGAGCGTCAGGTCTGCCTCTCCCGTACCTTCAACCTCCTCGGGCTATACCGGGGAGGAGCGAGGTACCGAGGAGCGATCACGAGAGGTGCGCCGATCGTGACCCAGCTATGACGCCGTACGGCTCAGGCACGGTCTTAGGGACCGACCAGGACGTAACGCGCAAGTAGTTGGAGGCGACCGTCAGGGGTCTGTCGCTGTTCCTCCTTCTGAAGGAGGAGTATCGAGGGATATGCTCTTGCTGGAGGGACTGGACGGTCCTACTCCCACAAGACGCTGTGACGCCCGAGATACAGAGGAACTTCGCAGAGGTCATTAAGCTGATGCGTCTGCATAATGACCTTGCGGAAGGATCGCCGCTACCACCAGCAGAGCCCACGTCCCGGCTCGAGTCATTTTGGGGTCCCAAGAGGGAGCCCCAAAATGATGATGGGGTTGCCACGATCAGAGCTTGCGGACTCGGTCCTGGATCAGGTGGAGAATCTCGTCTCAGGACGGGAGGACTCGCTAAAATCCGGACGGTCCTCTAAGCTGCTTCCTCCTCCTCTACAGCGGCAGAGGCGATTCTACGTGCCATCGGAAGACCCGATACTGCCGAAACAGGTTAACCCGGAGTTAGCGAGGCTGACTCCAGGTGTGTCCCTGCAGCAGCTCCTGTCGGAGAACCTATGGTTCTCGCAGCAGGAGGCACTTGCCCTGGAATCTACCGCTATGGCAGCATTCCAGGCAGTTTCCTGGTTGGATTTGTGGTCCCTCACAATATCCAAAGTAGCGGCCGGCTCTGGGAGTTCTGCTCTCGAAGACGACGCTTCTTTTAGGAGACTGTGCCAGTCTGGAGGAAGAGCAATCTCTTACCTCGCCCATCAGACTGCTAACCTGTGGGCCAACTTGGTTCTTCGACGTAGGGACGCAGTCCTTACCCGAGTGACCAAGGGGGCCGGCGTGAGGCGGCACTCGGGCTACGAAATGGACCTCTTAGGAGTTCCCCAGCTCTCTTTCCTGGAGAGATGGTGGACGCTGCGGTGGAACGGCGGCGCATGACGAGAGTGACCGCTTAGTCCACCAGGCAGTCTCGAAGGTTTTCTGGGCAATCTCGAGTAACTGCGGCCAAACCAACAGAGCTTGGCTAGCGCTTCCACGGCGGCGAAGACGGTTGCACCGTCCAAACCCCGTGTGAAGACTCCAGTTGTTTCAACTTCTGCTAAAGGAGGCCGCAACCAGCCCTCCTCCCAGCCCTCCTTTCCCCGAGGAGGTGCTGGAAAGAAGTCGAAACGAGGAGGGAAACGCTAGGGACGGCGTTCCCCCTCACCTGCTGCCGGAAGTGGGGGGGTGCCTAGCGAGCCATTTGGGCGACTTGGCAGCGCTACGGCGCCGAGGAACTGGAATAGTAGAACGTTCCTTCGGGAGGGATATCTACTACCCTTCGAGTCTCGGCCCCCCACCTCATCTCCAAACCGGTCCATCTACAGACCTATGTCCGGGGATCAGCAAAGGACAACGCTCTTCGACAGGAGATCAAGACCATGCTGGCGAAACGAGCTTGTAGAAATCGTGGCAGGACCAGTCACCGGGCTTTTACAAGCGCCTCTTCCTAGTGGAGAAGCGGCATCGGGGGGCTGGCGTCCGGTGATAGACCTCTCTCCCCTGAACCGCTTCGTTCGCACGACGCGGTTCACGATGGAGTCGGCACGCTCAGTGCTCGACTCGATCAGGGGGAACGATTTCATGCTTTCAATGGACCTGAAGGACGCGTATTTTCAAATACCCATCCAATCAGTCCTCCAGAAAGTACCTCCCGCTTCATCTTCGACGGGACGGTGTACCAATTCAGGGCACTTTGTTTCGGTCTCTCAACCGCCCCACAGGTGTTCACGCGAGTGTTCACTCTGGTGTCGGCTTGGGCCCATTCGAACGGGATAACGTCTTCTGAGGTATCTCGACGATTGGCTAGTCCTGGCGAGCTCCCGCTCGCAGTTGCTACAGGACAGGAGATCGATCCTCAAGTTTTGTCGCGATCTGGGGATCGTGATAAACTACGAGAAGTCCGACCTCGAACCCAAGCAGAAGATGAAGTACCTGGGTATGCTGATAGATACGGTAGCAGGGCAAGTCTTTCTTTCCCAGACTTGCGTATCAGCAAATTCAGGGAGGCAGCCGGCCGGTTCCTGTCGCGGCAGGAGGAACAGGCAGCACAGCAATGGCAAGTCGTGATCGGCCATCTGTCGTCACTCGAGAAGTTAGTCCCTCACGGGCGTCTTCACCTGCGGTCTCTCCAGTGGAGGCTAAGGGAGAGTTGGTCTCAGGCCAAGGATCCTCCTACTTTCCCGTGGCTATCACGGACAAGGTGAGGCAGGACCTAGCCTGGTGGCTCGACGACAAGAACCTCTTAAGAGGAGTGCCTATACGCACTCCCCCCCCGGAGATGCTTCTGTTCTCAGACGCATCGACCGAGGGATGGGGCGCACACCTGGAGGAGTTGCTGACTGCAGGTGTGTGGGACCATCACGAGAAGCACCTTCACATCAATGTCCTGGAACTCAAGGCGGCGTTCAACGCTCTCCGAGAGTTTCGGGACCGCTTGGTGGGACACTCAGTGTGTTGATGTGCGACAACACCACAGTAGAAAAAAAGGCAGATGGTCCAACAAGCAATGGGGGGGCTAGTGTCTCCCTCCGCTCCATCAGTTGACGGTGCAGGTGCACGAGTGGGCCACGGCTCACTCGATAGAGCTGTCAGCACGCTACATTCCAGGCAAGAGGAATGTAGTAGCAGACAAGCTCAGCCGTCGGGATCGGTGATAGGGACCGAATGGTCTCTACACCAAGATGTGGCGGAAAGGCTCTTCAACCTGTGGGGGCGACCGGTCGTAGACCTGTTCGCCACCCGGCACAACAGAAAACTTCAGGTTTTCTTTTCAGCTGTGCCGGACCCATGGGCAGCTGCAGAGACGCTCTCCAACACCCCTGGGACAACCTCGCTTACGCCTTTCCTCCCTTCTGTCTGATTCGGAAAGTGATCAGTCGAGCGCTGGTCTCACTCCCAATCTCAGAATGATCCTGGTGGCTCCCAAACGACCACAAGCCGTTTGGTATCCGGACCTGCTGCGGCTCTTCTTGCGGACGCACCGAGAGAGCTACCCACTTGGCACAACCTTCTAGCCCAGCCACACGTAGAACGGTAACCACCAGCAGTCCAGTCCCTTCAACTTCACGGCTGGCTGTTATCCACCATCTCTTGCGAACGAGAGGCTTTTCTCGTAGCGCAGCAACAGAGATGGCTGGACACGTCCGACAGTCCTCTGCAGCTGTGTACCAGGGGAAGTGGGCCGTCTTCTGTGGTTGGTGTCGTAGACAGGGTCTGTCTCCTCTCAGAGCCATCTTCAGCAGGTAGCGGATTTCCTCGTGTTTCTTCGTTCCGTGAGAGAAGCCTCCTCTCAGTACCCACAGTTAAGGGATATAGAGCCGCCCTGGTCTCTCGTCCTAAAACTAAGGGGACTGGACATCTCGAATTCGTTCGAGATATCCTTGCTAATGAGGAGCTTCGAAAGGTCTTGCCCACCCAGGGAACTCAGGCCCCCTGCGTGGGATGTGACTCTCGTACTTAGGAGTTTGACTCGAAGACCCTTCGAGCCACTCCGAGAGTCGTCAGACAGGGATCTGACCCTCAAGACCCTCTTCTTGCTGGCCCTGGCATCGGCGAAGAGAGTAGGGGGAACTACATGGCCTTTCTTATGATGTTAACATACCAGAGGCTGGGGATCTGTGACGCTCGATTTCGTCCCGAACTTCGTAGCTAAGACTCAGAATCCGTCGATCCCTGACGACAGGTTCGAGTCTTTCACGATCCCCTCCCCCCTCCTGGACTTCACCGATAACGATGCGGATGAGTATTTGCCTGCTTTGTCCTGTGAGGGCGCTACGGCGCTATCTGAAGAGAACTCGACATCTCAGGCCTGAGTGTCGACGCCTCTTCGTTAGCACTGGGGTCACCAGAAAGAAGTCTCCAAGAACACGCTTTCTTTCTGGCTGCGTGAGGTGATCAGGAGAGCGTACGAAGCTGATGGTAGCGACGACATCCGTACGCTCCGTCCGAGAGCCCACGAAGTCAGAGGTATCGGACCCTCCCCCTTAAGCGTTCCGTAAGAACTTCTCCGTGGCGCAGATCCTGAAGGCAGGTGTCTGGCCAACCAGACCACCTTCACGTCCTTCTACCTTCGGGGATATTGCCCACAAGTCCTTGGATACTTTTTCCTTGGGACCTGTGGTGGCTGCTCAACACGTTGTGTAAGCTTACCCAGCACCCGAGCAGGCAGAACAGCATCGATTCCTGGTATGACTGGGAGAATGAATGCGTGAATGAGAGAGTGACTGGCTTCTCTTCACCATCTTTTTCTACCTCTACCTGTGGGCAGAGGGATACGGTCGTTACCTTGCTGGAAGGGAGTCAGATGCAGGTAAGTCTACTCAACAGAGCTCCATCCTATCTCTTTAACTAGAGATAGGGAGTAAATATCCACCACTTTCTCCAACAAGGGGGAGAAAGTGAGATCCCAACATGAGACAAACCCATTACTTTACCTTTGCTCATGTAAAGGAAAAAGTTCTTACAATGCTGGTACGAAGAGATACGCTTGCCTCTCTCTTAGTACTCGGCCCAGAGGTCTGACCATTGATCCTGCGGTGCACACCCCGATCAATCGGACAGAGGCTTGGATCCCTCCCTCGCTCTTACGACCAGGGAGGCATTCCAGGGATGGACGAACACCAGTCTGTTCATCAAAATGACTCAGATTCCTCCCACCAAGAAGTGAGTCTTCCTATTGTTAAAGGACCGAGGGTTTGTATTACGTATCGGAACAAATGACAATTTGTCGAAAATTGCATTTTTCCTAACTATACAAACCTGAGGTCCTTTAACATATAGTCCCTCCTCATGCCACCCCTCACTCTGCGTATTTTGCATGGGCCAAAAGCAAAAGTGATTTGTTTACCTCCCAGTCGCGCGGCGCGCGACGATCGGACAAGCAGTTAACTACCGTTCTCCCCTTGTTCGAAGCTTACGACCGTTTCCAGCTGCCGCTAGCTACTTCCTATTGTTAAAGGACCTCAGGTTTGTATAGTTAGGAAAAATAAAAATGCAATTTTCGACAAATTGTCATTTTACCTGATGAACATGCTTCCTTGTTTTCAAATCTATTGATTTATTCCTTTAGTAGCCAGGGGCAAAATTCTTATTGAAGCAGTTTTTAGTTAAAAACTGACTTTCGAATATAAAGTCCAGTTCTTCCACTCAAGCACTAGCATATGTGCACAATTACAAGATTACACTCAAGTCTTGGTATATTAGCTGGTATATTAGAGGAAAAACCTGAAAATCTATATATTATTAAACTGAAATCTTTACAATGTTTTATGCTATAATGGTAGGTAAATATAGCAAAAAGGAAATTTAAAGAAAAAAAGGAACAATAATGGAAATGTCATATTCATTCAAGAATTCTTTAAACAGGTTTGTGTACATTATCATCCAATTTACTAATTTTATTTCAGCTCTCGGACAACTGTCTCTCAAGCCTACCACCGACAATAGGTGACCTTACGTGCCTTCAACGTTTAAATCTCAGCCACAATAAGCTAGAAGAGGTTCCTGCAAGCCTGTTTGTGCTCCCAGACTTAAGATCATTGCAGCTTGATCATAATAAACTAAGTAGTTTGCCAGGTGATATGGGAAATTTGAACGTCCTAGAGTATTTGGTAAGATTCTCATTTAGTGCAAGTTTATTGTTAATTTTTCTGATACGTAGTTTTCCATTTGTAATAGACACATTTGAAGAAATTGACGAAGTTGATATTTAGACTCTTTGTTTATGAAAATTATTTTATTTCCCTCCCATGAAAATAAGTATAATTTGTGTTATGAACTATAGGATACTCCATATATGAAAGGGTTTTGCTTTTATATCTATGAATGCCTATTGTTTTCATTTCAGGATGTATCTCACAATGATCTCACAGAGTTGCCATTAAGCATAGGATACTTGCAGAGACTTAGTAAGCTGAATGCATCTGAAAATAAGATAAAGGAGCTCCCAGTGGAAATTGGGGATTGCTTTGGTAAGGCTGGTGTTGATTTGTTCGTTGATATATAGAATAGTATATATTTTCTGTTTTGTACATTATAGTTTGTCAACATTACTAGTTATCAGACATATGGTACATGCAATATAAAACAGTGTGAGGTTCTGACTTTTATACCATTATTTCAAGCATCACTTAAATAGTTTTCAGTGGAAAATTATGATTAAGAGTAATGTTTCTCTTGTTTTCCATGAATACAGTAGCTATAAAGTCTGGGTATATTTATACCCTGCACCCCTTAAACTACAGTAAAAGGCTTATAACTGCCTATTTTAACAGGTCACAGCCTAATTTGATAGTTCAAACAAAAATATGCCATAGATTATCATTCTGAAACAATTAAAAATCTTTTCAAACAGAAATAGACCCCAACCATCCTGAAACCACAAGAGTCATCTTTTAGCAACTATACTCTGATTTTTTCCATCTGTCCATCCGCCTGTGGTGGACGTGCATGGTAGCACTGCGCCCCAGGCTATAAATAGTTACGCTATGTGTAAGTTTTAGGTAAATAAAACGATATCTGGGTGTACATATGCAACTGAAAAGTGTTTTGATAATTTAGTGTATGCGAATTACACCGTTAATATTCGAAATAGGATATTATTTAAAGACCAGGACATATTACATATTCGGCACTGGATCTGGAGGCAAAAACCCTCAAACTGATATTTCCATTTTGTATGATATATCCAGAAGTACGACATACCACGGTCCAATGTGCTACTGTATTGTTATGACAAAAAACCAAATGAAGATGGCTCAGTTCCTCATCTCTTATGGTAGCAGAATCTTCATTTTACAAAAAATGTGGCTTATCACACACTCTAAAAAAACTGCTGAATAAGACTTTGTAATCGATTTGAATAAGTGGTTTGTTTTACAAAGCATAAGATTTTTTCTAAATATTTGCACACAATATTTTGCAGGCCTTGCCCAGCTTGATCTAAACAATAACCAGTTGACAGCTCTACCTGAGTCTCTGGGTAATCTGCGTAAGTTAGAACAGCTGTATGCCCGTCACAATGCCATCCAAGTAATCCCTGCATTGAACAATTGTGTCGGTCTTAAGGAACTTCATTTAGGAAACAACTTCATTAAGGTGAGAGTGATCACATTTTTTTTCAATTGTTTCTGCCCATATTTTTGTGCATTCCCACATAATATATGCCATCATTATGATTGTTGAAAGGTACAGTTAGCTGTAGTACACAGTGACCCTCTTGTTTTATATTTCACATTCATGACAGTGTCAAAATACTAACCAGCTATTTTGTGCACTCCAGTAACCTCAGGTAATAATGAATAGTACTAGTGTTAAAAAAAAAAAAAAAAAAAAAAAAAAAAATAAGTAATGCTGGTGTTGTCATATCACAGTTACACCGGAATGAGCAGACAACTGAATTCACTGGGACTTTTTCTCACACTCACTCTCATTGTGTTTGAAATGCAGAAGTCATTATTTAGAGGTTTTGTTTTTTATTGTTTTATCATAGTATTGTATTTTTGTAAACAATATCTCATTATGTATATTAATATTTTCATACACAAATTGAATTCATCGAATTGCCATTATTTAACACACCTAGTTTCGTGGAACCTTCAAATGTGCAGTATTAAGCATGAGAGGCAGTCAGAATAAGAAGAGGTTTAGCTATTCAAGTTTCCAATCATCTGTGAATTTTGCCTTTTAAATGCATTGTTTTTGTTTATGAATAATTCCCTTTTTCTTGTATTATATATTGTAGCATGATGTACAAAATGTACTAAATTTTTATTTTGTACATTTAGTCCTTGTGCAACGGGTATGTCTTATAGGTAGATGCATTGTCTAAGCTAACAGTTATGATACTTCTATTTAGTCAGAGTATGAAGAGGCATATTTGAACATGAAGGAAAGTACATGCAAAACTTATTTCTTTTCTGTTTAATTCTTTATATTTTTCCTATAAGCTAAGTTCTAGTAAATGAACCTGAAAGAAGCAAGATAAATATCTCCATCTCTTCGGTGTACCCTGGTATCTATGTGAAGTGCATTATCATCACTGGGTACTGGGTGGATTTAAACAATAATATTTTTTTTATAGTATAGCTGCTGTTTGTCTTCAAAGGAGGTAATTTCATGGTCTCCCAGGGCTCCAAAAAGAGCCTGTGGCCGACCTTTGAGGACTCACAGCAGCTACCAAAAATAGGTTTTTTCTATGTCAGAACCTGCTTTTTGGTTATGATATAAAATAGTATTAAAAGAAATTAGATGTTGGTAAAATATAAATTCTTGTAATTTCTACAGGAAATAGAACCAGATCAGTTGAACTACTTGACTAGCATCAGTGTCCTTGACCTCAGGGATAACCAGCTTGATAATCTCCCAGATCAGATAACACTTCTTCAGGGTCTGGAACGTCTTGATGTCACAAATAATAACCTGTCCACGTGAGTATATATTATATATTCTTCCTCTTTTATTTCATTCTAGCTTGGTCCCCTCTGGTCAACATTTGATATGTATAAAGGAAACAATATTTTAAATGTTTTGAAATTTTCCAGCTGATATTTTTCTCATTTTTTATTTCCATGAGCTTAATAAATATACTACATTTATTTTAACATATTTTTTGCTTTGCTTTATTTAAGGTAAAATAGATTTAGAATATGTTTGCTTACAAACTTCAGTTTAGTTGTTTGTTAGAATATGTTTGCACATAAATGCAAACCATAGTTATTGTTGCCTGTGTGATAAGCTTCAATTCAAAGAGGCTGCCTGATACTAAGTAAATCCTTTATTTATATCTGTAATATAAACCTTTTATGTAAAGTCAAATGTTGAAGTAACTGTATTGTAAAAAGATAATATTTACCATATATGCTTACTTTCCTATTTTATATTGTAATTTTTTCATCTTCATGCATGTTAACCCTTTTTTAATTATGTTAGTTGTGTAGTCAAGCAAAACTGGTATCAGACACTAAATCTGTTTGTGAATTAATTATTATATCTCAGACTTCTAGTTACACTACTGTTTATATGGGTTACAGACTGATTACTTTTACTTTTGTTCTGTATGGCAGACTATGTGAGAGAGTGGTGCTTATTATGAGTGAAACAGTAGTAATGAAGTAGGGTATCTGGAAAGTATGTATAATAACTGCTTCACCTGACCTTGTTTCTTATATTTTCACTGGTAGTACAGGCATAATTTTATTCACTTTTATCATTCACCAAAGTCAAGATTTGGGGTATGAAGATTCTTCTCATCCTGATTAGAGATTTTTTCCTTGAGGATTCCAGAAAGATATAAGCAGGTTTGGATTACAGAAGGGATGGAATGTCAAGAACAGCAGTCAAAATTGTAACTTGTTTCCAGTGAAGCAGCACTGGAGAAATTGATATACTAATGAAAAGGGCCCACAGTTAATAAGCAGTTCCTTTTCATTCCTTTGGGACACCATAATACAATAGCTTAATGGTGCATCAGCTTTTCCAACACATGGACTGAATTCCTTGCTCTAATATTGATTCAAGTAGATCATAGAGGAAACCTCTTTTGCCTTCCCACATCAGTGGTTGGACTTCAGACATGCTAATAGGCTGGATTTAGCTACACTTAGATCAAGAGCTTGAATCGTCTCCTGTACATAGGAACTGACTTGAGATATTTTCAGGGAATATATTTCTTCTAACTAACACTTCACTTGTTATAACCAGTAGTTGCTGCTCAATCTCCTCATTTAACTTGACATGTAGGACAAGGAAGTTTGTTGTTGATGTCTGAAATAAAAATATTTAAAAAAGTTTTCCCCATATATGGAGTAGCATAGTCAATTATCTCAGACTATTTTCTCTTATTTTTTATCAGTTGGATTTGCAGCATCAAAGAAGTGAAAAATATTTTTGTGCACAATTTTACAATTTTGTACATGTATTTTTAAAACAGTTTTGCATTATAGTTTCTTATAATGCTGAATCATTTACTGCTAAACACTTGGGTGTGATGTAATTTATGTTTGATTGAATCCTGATACTTAGATTCCATATGAAAAAATGTTAAAACCCAATTAGTGTTTAAGTACTCATTTCAGAATTAAATGTCAAATAATGTTCCATTGCATGAGAAGAATACTCACAGTTTTTAACTTTTTGACACCTCATAACAATGAAAGATTTTGCTATCTCAAGTCTTTGTTTTACCTTTTCCGTGAAACTTTGATTAAAATCCCTTTTATCAAACCTTCTTTTGAAATAAATAAAATGACTTCCATAATTAACTCATTGATTTGAGATGTTTTGGTAACTGGCCAAGGAACTAAAGAAAGCAATACGTAGTGACTTTATGAATTCAACGAAATGTTGCAAGTGTTGGTATGGCAGACTCATAAATATTCTCATTTAAGTATATCCATTTAAATATATTCATTTATGCATTCATTTTACAGATTACCTTATCACCTCGGTCTGCTACCTCACTTGAAATCTGTGCCATTAGAGGGAAATCCTCTAAGACTTATAAGACGAGATATCGTTCAACGAGGAACCGTTCAGTTACTGAAGTATTTAAGATCAAGAGTTTCAGCTCCAGTGAATTCATTTCCTGGTGTGTTGAAAGTTTTATAAACACATTTGGCGAGCATGACCTGTATGCAAATTTGAGTTAATGGTTTTGAAATCTTATAAAGACCTTTGATAATCATGTCTTTTCCATATGTAAATGTGAATTTATTGAGTTTTGAAAGTATTAATAAATTTTACAATGAATTTTTCAACTAGTCCCATTGTTGTTATGACCTGCTGTTGACTGTTTGAATAGAAATATTTACTTCTACTTGTATTTTTGCAAACTTTTCTAAAATATAGTTTTTTTTTCATTGCTGTAGGTTTTGAGAATTCCCCTGCTGACACCAATCTCTTGATGGAAGAGAAGGCAATCCCGGACAAGTACCAAATGCGAACATCACAGACAATGAGCTATCATGAAAAGGCATCAGAAATACCAGACAAGCTAATTGAAAATGCATCTGAAGCTGGAGTGCGGACAATTGACTTGAGTAAAAATGTTCTGACTCAAGTTCCAGAAAAGTAAGATTACTTCTAGAAATTGATTGTAATAACCATCATTTTGGATTTTATGAACTAGTTAAAGGTAAACATGAAAAGGGAATCTTCCCACTTCAAGGACTTAGATAAGTGTCTGCTGCAATAATATATTTGGTTTATGAAATCTTGCCAGGCATATACGATACTAATGTCCTTTGGTCGAGACATGATAAACTTGTCATTCTTAACACTTTAGCCACTTTCATATTTGTGTCATTCTTAACACTTCTAATCAATTTCATCTTTGCATCCTTCTACAATCTCGGCTTCATCATGATGGACTATATTAAAACTTGGAGGGGTATCTACCAATGAAACAACTTGAATTTCCATGTATCTCACCACTTGATTTTATTAGATTAATTATAGATTTCTTTTGTATAAATTGGAAAAACAACCATCAGAACATTGTCATTTTCCAGAGAGTTCTTAGAGATCAACAAATAGGATTCCATGGTTTTTAATTTGCTGTTGTTGATGAATTTTTAACATCAGGGAACTGCTTGGAAAACAGTTTAGGTAATAATTCCAGTTATGTGTTTAAGACTAACAAAAATATAAAACTTTTGTACAATTTAGTAAGAATTTTCACATGTTTTTCTTAAGTGGCCTAAGATATTGAAAGAGATTATTATTTTTGAGTTCTATAGCTACATATTTTTATTATTACCTGGATGGGGTTATTTGTGCAGTGTGCAGGTTTGCAGCAATACTTGAAGACTGTTGACCATTTTTCTTTGCATTACATAATTTCATGAGATCCCAGCTGCATCAGTGTCTACCATTTATTTACAGTTCCTTTTGTCCCTTTCCATGTAGCTGTCCATCTTTTGTTTTCCATTACTCTAGTTTTTGTTCGTTACAAAAGAACAGGTTTTGTGCGCATAATATTACTGCTTTGAGCTTTGCTGCTTTCTGTGACTTTTTTTCTACATGATGGGATGTTATTTTGTTGTCCTTTTGAAACCAAGTAGTAATTGTAATTTATTTTGGTACCTTTTAAGTGTGGAACAACCAAAAATATTCCATTTTATTCATGAAACTTACCTGGCAGATAGATATATAGCTGTATTCTCCGAAGTCCGACAGAATTTCAAAATTCGCGGCACACGCAGTGGCGGCGGCCAGGTGGTAGTACCACCCATTCCCGCCGCTGGGAGGCGGAATATCAGGAACTATTCCCATTTTCTATTCATATTTTTTTCTGTCGCCGGTCGGTAACAACTGTTTACAGACCTCCGCCTAGGATTTTGAAACTTCATTAGCCGCTTAAGTATCCTAATTATTCTTTTCGATTATTGACTTGGATTTGTGGCTAGGCATACGCTATCGTAAATTTTTCATTGCATTTGATGTCTGAAGCTAGTTAGCCTAGTTTCAGACTTTGTTGTCTGCTTGGGGTAAGGTGAAGCTACCGGAACTTTCGGTAGACACTCGCTTAGTATATATGGCGTTTACATGTTTTCTTTGCATAAGTTCAATGTAATTAGTGTAATGTGTGACTGATTACGGAAGAAGTAGGATTCATGTACGCATTTTAGAGCGTGTTAGAATCAGGAGTTTTCCTCCACAGTAAACAGAAGTTAGAAATAATGAACCTTCTAACCTCCTGTAGATTTTATTTTGCCTAACCCTGTGGTATGGCTTTCGGGCCTAGAAGAAGTGTCTGCTAGAGGATTACATCAAGTAATCTTAGACTAAAGTGCTCGCTCTCCAATCAGTGTTGTGAAGTGTAGTTCCGCCCCTTGTGTTGTGGAGGGGGCGTCAGATCGGCCCCATAATGCCTCTAGGCCTGGACCTCTGTCGGACTCCCAGGACTCAGGGAGAGGGCATGTCGAAAGCCGCAAGAGGGTTACGGGGCTCCCCACCGATCTGGCGTCCTTCGGCAGAACCTGTTGACGCTTCCCAGGCTGCTAAAGATCGTGCACGTGCACGAATCTTGAAGGATTGCTTCTCGTCCTCCGAGGCGTCCTCCCCGCGCAAGGGTTGGAGCTCTCGGAAGGACTCGCGCCCTCTAAGAAGCTTTAGAGAAGAGGACGCTTCACGTCCTCTCTCTCGTTAGGAGGGAACGTCAGATCGTCCCCATAACGCCTCTAGGCCTAGACCTCTGTCGGACTCCCAGAAAACCAGGGAGAGGGCATGTCAAAAGCCGAAGGAGGGTTACGGGTTTTTCATGCTGATCTGGCTTCCTTTCGGCAGGTCCTGTTGTCGCTTCCCAGGCTGCCGAAGATTCGAGCACGTGCACGAATCTTGAAGGATTGTTTCTCATCCTACCGATGGCCAATCATCCCCCACACGGGGTTTGGGGCGTCTCGGAAGGACTCGCGCCCCCTAAAGAAGCTTTTAGAGAAGAGGAACGCTTCACGTCCTCTCTCTCGTCACGAGAGGATGAAGAGTAAAGAGACCACATTTACCCTTTTCGAAGAATGCACTGGCTCTTTTCCTAAGGGACATATTAAGGAGGCTCATTCATCTTGCCAGAAGAGTGATTTGAGCCTCCTGCGAGTGAACGCTCATTTATACATCATGTATACATTATTAAGGAGGCTCATTCATCTGCCAGAAGAGTGATTTGAGCCTCCTGCGAGTGAACGCTCATTTATACATTATTAAGGAGGCTCATTCATCTTGCCAGAAGAGTGATTTGAGCCTCCTGCGAGTGAACGCTCATGAAGTTAGAGCTGTTTTCAACCTCGCTAGCATTCCAAAAGAATTTGGTAATCAAGGACATTCTTGATTCCACCTTTTGGAGGAGCAACTCAGTTTTCGTCTCCTCTCCTCATGGCGCTCCGTATACGTTATGTAACGTTCGCTTTACTTCGAAAAAGCAAGCTGATAAGTTTGACGTCCGGCAAGCTGCTTTGCACAGTCAAACAACTTATGTCTCTGGTTCGGCATAAGAAGGGCAATTTAGACGTGAGCTAGCTTTGGAGGTGCTCGACGTCCTATAAGTAGAGACATTCTCCAGGACGCTCGGCAAGCACCTTGCGAGGGTGTCTTTCGGACGCTCGGCGTTCCTTTGCTGAGTGCGTTTCTGGAGATGTTCTTTTGCATTACTAAGAAGCAAGTTGTCGCACAGGCGGCCACTGTCTTTGTAAAAAGGTATGAAGGTCTTTAAGGCCCGTCTTGAAGACGAAAAGCCATACGTCTTCCTTTAGTGTTCACACACTTCAGGAGCAGCGTGCGGCTCTCCATGGAGGACTCGCATGAGGACGTCCCTTGAAAAATATTCAACGTCATACGCAAAACGCGGTTCGTCATAACATTGAGATGTTGGCAAGGTCGCTCGCCAGGACGCCTCTTGGCGGGACTTGCATGCATCAGGGCGCTCAACGAGTTCCTCTCTGAAACGTCTTTCAGAAGACTTGGTGTTCTCTGCTCAGACACGCTCTTAGCTACGCAGGATGTTTTTTGAGGACGCTTTCCAGGACGCTTTTGAGGACGCTCGGCAGGACGCTTATGAGGACGCTTTTGTGCACATTCGCCAGGACGCTTCGGTGGAAGCTCGGCAGGACGCTTTGCGAGAGAAAGACTTGTAGAAGGCGTTTTATTTGCTGTTCAGGACGTTTCTTAGGACGCTTGACGCTTTATAAACGCTTGTCAAGAGGAGGTTTTTTCAGGACTCTCCACAGGACATTCCTTCACAGAAATTTTTAAAAAGGATTCGGAGTTAGCGGAGAGACATACCCAAATTTTTTCTTCGATCCCTCTTTCCTCTTCATCGATTTCTCTGAGAATCGGGAAGATTATATACTCGGATTCCTGGGTGACTTTCGGTCATGTTAAAGGGTTTTCCCCTATTAGCAAAGTGCTAATAGTTTTGTCAAGTAAGGACGTTTTCCCCATTGTCAAGATACTAAACGTTTTGTCATTTAAGTGGGGGACCCCTCATAAATGGGGTAGTTCTCATTGACATAGATTTTAACGTTTTATCGTTTAAGCGGATAAACTCATTAACAAATTTCGGAAGAGCTCTCATTCATTTTCAGAGGCTCATCCGGGGAGTAGGAAAAAGACTTGTAGACTAGATCCAGGAAGTCTTATGTCCAATATCATAAGAACATTGAACGGTCCTTTTCGATCCTCGGTTCTCTCTTGATGATCTCTATTCGAATATTACTCCCTTTTCTTGGCAAAGAGTCTTGGAAAAGAGTCAAGGAGTTTCTTTTAAAAAGTCTCATTCATTAGAACGTGGACAGTCTTTTCATTTCTTTCTCTCTTCCTCGTCGAGGAAAGATGTAGTAGAGAATTCGATGTTCAAATTACTACAATACTTACGTAGTTTATCTTTGCGTCATTTTGCTAACGCATGGTCAAGTCTAATACGCATATCGTATTTACCTCTGCGGATAGAAGCCGAAAGAACTGCTGTTGTAAAGTATTTATTTGACACTCCCTTCAACCTTCCAAGAGTTTTCGGAGTAAGAATAACTATTCAGGTATTGTTACGACAACACCAACTCAGATTCTGTATTTAGCGAATTTTGTTTCGTTTAAATATGCCTGCTTGAGAGTCCTTTTGCTCGATAATTTCATACCTATCCCTTCGTCAAAAGGAGTAGCTGGCAGCTCAGGCAGATAGTGCGAGACGATGAACAAGGCTGCTGTTACTGTGATCTACGCAGTACCGGCTAGCTCGGTGTCATGCGCGGTTGGTTGCGTCTCTCTGCCCTACAATCATGGATTTTAGCCTCGGGTTGAGGAAATTTCTAGTAATCATGAATGAACATGCCTTCCGTTTACTTAGAAATTTCAACAAGATATCTCTTATACTTGTTCGGTGCGGGTTTACCGCACGGTAACAGAATTCTGTACGAATCTACCGCGGCATAGCACTATAATAATGCTCTCCTGCTTATGCAAAGCGCAGCCTTATTTAGGGAAGGAAGCAGGCTGAGTGAGGGAATGGATGAGTTGCTGGGGACCATTTCCCTCGCTGGAGAAGCTTGTTTTCCCTGAATAAACAGCAATTCAGACCCTCTACAATTTTTCCTCACGAAGAAATTGGAATAACATCAAAGATCTTGTAATAATTCTAATTTTCTCTCAACGCCGTGAGGATCACCTCGGGTGATAGCGAGAGGGTGCCAGACATCCGAAACAGAACGGAATAGATGTTCTGGCACATTGTCTGAAAGAATTGGAAGCCAAATTGGTCGGCTCTCCAGTTCCTCGAAGGATGAGTTTGGATCGAGTGGCCCAAATCATCTCGGATAATTTCTCAGCTCTCTCATAGCTCAAGAAGAGAGAATTAGTTATGGCTTGGGCACGGAACGTAACGATCCTCAAGAGGTTCGTTAAACTAGTGCACGTCCGTGCGGGTCTTCTCGATCGAAGGCAACAACTACTGACGTCTGAGTAATCCTCACTTAGAAGTATGTCGAAAGTGAGGAGAGACTGAGGGCGTCCTTTCGTTAAATTTTTCGTAATATTGAAGACGAAGGAGCTTCCTCTTAAGTTGTTCCCTTATTCATGATCCTAGAGGATTAGCTTTAGTCACCACATGTTGGCCTCTAAGAGGTTGGATTCACAGAGGTCAGGTAATTCAGAGAATTGTCCAAAGACCCTTCCCGAGAGAATCGGTGTAATCTAACATCGTCACTTAGTGAAGTATCTAATATCTCTCCTCTCGGAAAAGGTCTGAAGGCGTTCAGACTATCGAGAAGCGATAAGATCTTCAAGACTATGGCAGTCTCTTGGCCAAGGCAAAGCAGTGCTGCCTATTTTCAGTGTTCAATCGGTGCGGGCCGTTTCTGGAGATAGTGAAGGGAAATGATGGTTCTATCTTTCCGTATGAAGTATGAGATAAGATAGAAGTCCTAACTATTGTAGAATATGCAAATATGTTGTTGACGGCCTCTAGGCTCAGAGATTCGGTTCTGTCAAACAACAAAGCTTCCCAACGATCTTTGAGGTCTGGGGAGATCTTGAAATTCTCTGGATCGCAGGTTCCGGCATGGAACTTAGACGTAGTCTGAGTTTCTGATGCCAAAAGCATTTCGAACCTATCCTTTCTGCGAACTTAATACACGTGACCAGAAAGGCTAACATTCTAACCGCTCTAGCCACGGCAAAGAGGGTTAGTGAGCTTTTAGCCATCATCAGAGGTTTTAGCTTTAAAGGACATAATGCGGTCTGTCCTCTAAGCCTTCCGTTCTTGATAAGAACGAAAACCTGTCTAACCCTTGACCCGAAGGCTTGGAGACCAAGGGTATGGCACAAATTATTGGGCAAGGGCATTAGAGAGTCCTGTGCCCTGTCGGGTCTCTCAAGTTTTATCTTGATAAAACTATAGAAAGTCGAGGTCAACGGACAATCTGCGGTGTTCCGTAAAAGACCAGACTAGTTCATGTCCAAGAACACCCTGGCATTATAGTCAAGGAGTTCTTTTAAGAAGTCTCATTCGTTATGTTTGCATAAAGATTTGAGATTTTTTTCTTAATATGAATGCTCAAGAGGTGAGGGCGCGGCTCGGAAGCATTTCAACAGGGCATGACACTCAGTAACATCCTGAGTGCCACGCTTTAGCGAAGCAACTCTGTGTTCGCTTCACACTCCCGACGGGATGTGAAGACGACATTTGAGATCTGTAAGTCGCTAGGACCATACTATCCGTAGATATATTATTAGGGGCAGCAAGCAACACGAATCCTATCCTATAGAAAAGGGATAGGTGTGCTTTTTAACTTTGAAGGGTTGGTCGCTTGAGGCGCGTTCCTTTTCTTTAGCCTAGAAGTTATGGAACTAACTTTGATAGGTTAGGTCAGGTGGTGGTTTTTAGCTTCGTTGCCCTCAGAAGTATGGTCATATGGTCTAGTCACATTGTGGTCACGCCCCCGTTGACAGATCATCTAGAGCGCACCAGCATTACAGGTCTCTACCTCGCTGGCAACTCTAGTAACGCAGAAGCAGACTTTGGTGACAGTAATCACGAAGTCGGCTATGCTAACAGGTGAGGAACCAAGATGTATATCATCGACTTAATTTAGTTTCCCAAAAATCCTATTCTGTCTCTTCCCACCATCCGAAGGTGGGATTCAGCTATATATATATCTGTCAGGTAAGTTTCATGAACAAAATGTTATTGTTATAATACAATTAAGTTTGTTCATACTTACCTGGCAGATATATATATAGCTGTATTCTCCGAAGTCCGACAGAATTTCAAAATTCGCGGCACACGCAGTGGGCGGCCAGGTGGTAGTACCCATTCCCGCCGCTGGGAGGCGGATATCAGGAACTATTCCCATTTTCTATTCATATTTTATCAGTGCCACTGTCTCCTGAGGGGAGGTGGGTGGGCACTTTAATTATATATATCTGCCAGGTAAGTATGAACAAACTTAATTGTATTATAACAATAACATTTTTACTTACAGGCTAGAAATTTTGTCTGGACATGTGTCAGAAATCATGCTTCCCAACAACAGATTAACGGTGATTCCTTCTTGGTTTGGGAAATTTCAAAGACTCCAGTTTCTTGATGTCCAAGGAAATCAGCTTTCTGATCTTCCAACAGATCTGGCTGAGTTACTGCACTTGCGGGAAATCAATATAAGTGCAAACAGGTAAATCACTGTTCAGTGTTTGTGCCTGAATAAAGTAAGTGAGTGACAGTAAATTTAAAGTGCTCTACATTGATGATTTATGCCAAGTATTGGACATATTAGTCTGCATCTTGCGTCTGTGAATTCAACAGGCACTTGTCAGTCTAGTTATGTTCCTGAAATTATTGGAGAAATGGTTCCCTGGGATAGTTGCTAAGTCAGTTACTTCAAGTTCTTTTTAGTAAGATGGGAGCACTCAGAATAAAGTGTAACATTTACTCCACTGGACTGTAAACAGTACTGAATGCACAGGTTTTGTTTGAGTTCCCTCATTTCTAATAACTTTTTCAGATTTGAACAGATTCCAGCTTGTATATATGAAATGAAGCAGCTTGAAATATTAATGGCTGCAGATAACAAAATTACTACTATGTATGTTGATGGCCTTTCAAAGTTGGAACGGATAGCTGTTTTAGATCTTCACAATAATAGTATAGACTTCATTCCTCCATTACTTGGAAACATGACTCAGCTCAAGTAAGTAGTGGGTAAATGAAACTACTGTAGGTATTTAATGATAATGATAACATCAAGTGATACCCAGTTTTTATGTTACTAGCAAATCTGTTTTTTTGTTTGCTAGTCAGTCCAAACATCTTTAAGTGATAGGGTTTGACCTCAGCACTGCTTTTGGCTGAGTTAATATTCAACTCTTAGTTTTCAAACTTGATATCATGTTGTACTGTTATTATCAGATTTTCATCAACTAGATTGCAGAGTGGTTGTTAATCTTGGTTATTTTTTAAAATAAGCCAGCTGCTCATGCAGATGCTTCTCTTTGTATACATCAAGCCCATAACTGTTGTTGCTGAATTTATTAACTGAATTTTAGCTAAATTTAGTATATAGTGCAAATTATTGTGGATGAAGTGGAGCAGTAACATAATTCAGAGTAGTACTCGATTCCCCACCTATCATTTCACAGACAGCATTTCTTTAA
Source organism: Macrobrachium nipponense (assembly GCF_015104395.2). Lineage (NCBI taxonomy): Eukaryota > Metazoa > Arthropoda > Malacostraca > Decapoda > Palaemonidae > Macrobrachium > Macrobrachium nipponense. The sequence goes on along the minus strand of NC_087210.1, from coordinate 84,677,689 downwards.
CACGTACAATTTATGGAAACTGTTGCTATTTGTAAGTTATTTTTTTTTTAAGTAAGTGGACTGATTATAAATGTAGTTGTGCAACCTTAATGTATTTATCACATTTGATATTTCAGTATGTATGGATGTTAAATGGTGAGCATTCTATTTCAGAAGTCTTCAGTTAGATGGGAATCCATTCCGTGTTCCCAGGAGGGCCATCTTGGATAAAGGAACTAGGGAAATCCTCGACTACTTGCGGTCTCGAATCACGAATGAGTGAAAATCTGTAATTGTTGAGATTTCATTCAAGTTTTTTGTACTTAACAAGAAAGTTAGAGGTGCATTATTTAAACACAATTCTTAATTAAAGTAGATGTGCTCTTCTTATGCCACTAATACAATTTTTAGAAGTGGATTTTTCAGATCTTTAGAACTAACAGTTCCAGTGCGAATAAGCAGTTGTTGCCAGAATGGACTGTGATTTTACAGTATAAATGTACTTATACTTATTCTCATATTTTATCAATTCTCTTAGTCTTATTGAAATTTGTGTAATTATATAATAACATAGCATGTCCGGAGTGAATAAAGCCACTCACTAAATATCTAGTAGAGTAAGGGAAGACTGTGATATTGTACTTCTGACTTAACCCCAAGACTTATCATTCCTTTAGATTAGACAATAGTAGGTAGTTGTGAGTTGCATTTAACAGTATAAGTATTTTACGAAGTAAGTTATGAGGTCTTAGAAAAATCTGGTAAATGTACTCTAATGAACAGTAGGCAAGTAAAGTAAATATATTCCTATGAATGTCAGAAAAGTTTAGTGAATGTATTTCAGAAGGTAGCATAGATGCAGTGACACAGTCTAGAATACTCGGTAAGCATTTCAAAGTAGTGAATTAGTAAAACCAGCATACTCACATTGAGAAGAATGTTCATGACAATAGTTCTATGGTATGTTGTGCTGCACAATATTTAATATTTTAATCCTAATCATATCAGTAGATTTGTACCGAATTGTCATTAAGTTTACCCTTGGTGTTCCATAATAATTTAGAGCAGTTAGATTAGCTTTGGTATTGAGATAATTTGGAATAATTTCCTAAGGAATTTCATCTCAGGTCCTAAAAAAAAAAGTCCAAGGAGATGCTGTGTTCAGTAAAATTTGTCCCTTCATATCATTGGCTCTTGGCGTGTAACGAGGGTAGTAGAATGCTCATTGAAAAGCATTTGCTTTCTTATACAGTAGCTAATGACAGAGTCAATGATGCATATCAGATTGGCTGTGTTACATGTTAACAAGAAACTAAGGCTATCAGGATTCTTGGCAAGTTAATTTGAATCTGTTACTTGTTAGAAGTTTATTATTCTTTAATTTAGGTTTAGGTTCAGAGTAACTTTTTAGAATTGGAGAAATCTTAAATGTTTCATTGCAACCTGGGTTGTCAAATATTTACTATTAGTAAAGATATGGCTAGAATAGTGTTGAAATATTGTGAGTAAACAGAGTTTTTTTTACATATTTCATTCATCTTGAAAGGGAATAGATTAATTTTATTCAAACTTTACTTACAACAAATCTGTTCATTGGATTGAAATCATTCTCATTGTTTCACATAAATTATTTCAATTCTTGAATTATATTGTTATTGAAGCAGCCAGTTACTATCTCGAGAATTTAGTGTGACATTTGTTAAAATTGGAGTCTTCAAATATGGAACATTGCAAATATGTAACAATTGTGTAATTGTTGTTCTGTTCTTGTGAAGTGAAAAGTTAGATTTGAATATCCAAGTTTGGCCAGTGAAGAAATTCAGTTATGTACTAAGTATGCTCTAAACACAAATAATGCCTTCTAGAGTATACTCTGACTTGTGTTTTTTGAAAAAATCTGAAACACCTCAGGCCTCCTTTAACCTACTGGAAGCTTAAATACTCTAACCATCCATTAAGTGCTAATATCTTCCTCTTATTTCAGCTAACTGGTCTTTCTTTTATGTGATCTAAGTTTATCAATGAACATTTTTTCCCCTTTTAAAAATAGTGTGTATAGATTGCTATTTAGTTGTAGGTTTTAATGTTAGGGTATGAGCATGTTTTTTTATGATTATCAGAAATTATCATGTAGATATCTTATAAATTCTCTTACTTTAACTGTATTGAAGCCTTGTTGCTTAGTAAGGTGAACAAACAAATGTCAAATAATTGTTGTAATACGTAATGAGGAAAGCAGTAGTAGGAGTATTAAGATGATAATAGGTGAGACTTCACTCACTCACTAGGGTGAGATCCACCTATCGTCAAATGCTCTTACTTCATGGCTTTGTTTCATCAGTAGCTGAATTGTGTATAGTGCTCTTCTAGACTTCCATTCTTTTATAATCTTTGTTTTCATATTGTGGTTATTCAGGGTTATTGTAGGGTTTTCAATTTCTGTAAATATTGAAGTTATTTTCATTTGATATTTGTTGATTGAGATTTTATATTCAACTGGTGAGCTTGTATGCAGTTGATGTAATCTTTTGAACTTGTGACATAATTGATCAACTCTCATACTTTACTTCACTACAGTTTTCACCACTTATTGAAGGACAAATCTTTTTGTAGAACCTTTGAAAGTCTGATGTGAGTCATTGTTCTTGGTAAATACATATAATAATATGTGTCACAGCTAACTCAATGACATATAGTTAGCCTACACTTGTGATCATCATGGGTCCTAGACATTATTTCTCTGATTTAAAAGAAAATCATTTTTATGTAAGAAAACCATGTTAATAGATATTTTGGCTTCTGAAATTAATTACATTTTATTTTATGTAGTCACGCAAACAAGCATTTGTTCCTTTTAACCTCATTTTTTTCCTACAACAAGTTAAGTATATGTTAGTTTTACCAGTCCACTGAGCTGATTAACAGCTCTCCTAGGGCTGGCCCGAAGGATTAGATATTTTAGATGGCTATGAACCAATTGGTCATCTAGCAACAGGACCTACAGCTTATTGTGAGATCTGAACCACATTATTTTTGAGAAAGGATTTTCTATCACCAGAAATAAATTCCTCTGATTCTGTGTTGGCCGAGCTGAGAATCGAACTTCGGACCACTGTATTGGAAGCTGAGCTTGAAAACCACTAATCCAACGAGCAACTTTTCCTACAACAAACTTACTATTTATATTGCTTTTTTTTTTTTTTTTTTTTTTACTATGAATGTTCCTAGACAAGTACTCTTGACTAAAAACACAAAAGAGAAAACAAGCCATGGATGGGTGCTTTATATATTCACAGATCCAACAGCTTCTGTCAACCCTGTTCATTTATTTGTTTGTGTGTTGTATTGTTATGTGATGTTATTTCTGAGACTTTCATCTATGGCAAAATTTGTGGTTTAGTTATTTATATACTTTTGTTCTTTATTATCATTTTCTGTTCCACTCTTAATGTGATAGTTTTTTCTGTTAACATTTTTCCAAGTCGCTTTGTTGCTGTCCAAGATGTATTTGCCTTTACTGTTTTGCATTAGTCTAACCAGATGTTACAACTACATTACAGTAGTTATTTACTGAGGTACCAGGAAAGGGCGATTCATCATTCATCACTGGCATCAAGCCTGAGCCATGCTGGGAACTGCTCTAGAGCCCCTCATAGCTGTATCTTCTACAGATAAGCCAATTCTGCTTACTTGGAATCATACCAAGAATCTGTGTTGGAGTCTTTAAGTAAGCAGACAGCAGATGAACCAAAGAGACTTGCAGATGTATTATATGGTAGTAATTCCTGGATTTTATCTTTGAGGAAAACTTAAACCAGCATGTCACTTCAGTCTTCAAAAAATCTTCAAATGTTGACCACTGCCTAAGGCAAGGGGAGAGACTAGATTTATAAGAGGTCCATCATTTGCACCTGCATCAGGGGAACCTTCTCCAACTACAGTACTTGGGGGAGCTGTCCATGCAGAATTAAAGGTAGAACACAGGTGTTGGTCAACCGCAGATATCCCAAGCACAAAGTTATCTAAGGTATAGCATTTCTTTTAAGATATATGTTCAGTATTTGTTTACTGTTCAG
>NC_087210.1:84611237-84673134 GCF_015104395.2 Macrobrachium nipponense | reverse complement strand
CTGAACAGTAAACAATACGGAACATATTCTTAAAAGAAATGCTATACCTTAGATAACTTTGTGCTTGGGATATCTGCGGTTGACCAACACCTGTGTTCTACCTTTAATTCTGCATGGACAGCTCCCCCAAGTACTGTAGTGGGAGAAGGTTCCCCTGATGCAGGTGCAAATGATGGACCTCTTATAAATCTAGTCTCTCCCCTTGCCTTAAGGCAGTGGTCAACATTTGAAGATTTTTTGAAGACTGAAGTGACATGCTGGTTTAAGTTTTCCTCAAAGATAAAATATGTTATTGTTATAATACAATTAAGTTTGTTCATACTTACCTGGCAGATATATATATAGCTGTATTTCTGACGTCCGACAGAATTTCAAAACTCGCGGCACACGTAGTGGGGCGGCCAGGTGGTAGTACCCATTCCCGCCGCTGGGAGGCGGATATCAGGAACCATTCCCATTTTCTATTCATATTTATTCATTACCCTTGTCTCCTGAGGGGAGGAGGGTGGGCATTCTAATTATATATATCTGCCAGGTAAGTATGAACAAACTTAATTGTATTATAACAATAACATTTTGTTCATAGAAACTTACCTGTCAGATATATTATATAGCTGAATCCCACCTTCGGATGGTGGGTAGAGACAGACTAGGATTTTTAGGAAACTTAAATTAAATAAAAGATTAACTTATTGGTTCCTTACCTGATAGCAAAGTAGACTCTGTGATTACTGTCACTTAAAGCCTGCTTATGCTTTTATCAGAGTTGCCAGCCAGGTTTGGACCTGTAGTGCTGGTGCACTCTGGATGCTCTGTCAACGGGGACGTGACCACAATGTGACAAGATCATCTAGCCAAACATATGGCAGTAACACAGCAACCGACCACCACCTGACCAACTAACCAAAAAACCCCTGACATTAACACTAAGGAATGGGAGATTTCCACAGAAGATCTCACCATCAACCAAAAACACAATAAAACTAACCTAACTAAGCTAAGGGATAGGGAGAGAGCTACCTTCAGCCCCAAAACTGTGTCTGCCGAAATGTAAGGCCCCAAAGAACTACAGTTCTCGTAATCGTTCTCACATCCCGGAGGTAATGTGAGGCGAATACGGAATTGCTCCTCCAGAAGGTGCTATCAAGAATATCTTTGATAGACATATTCCTTTGGAAGGCAAGAGAAGTAGCTACGGCTCTGACCTCGTGAGCTTTCACTTTAGAGGCTCATATCAGTCTTCTGGCAAGATGAATGAGCCTCTTTAATGACGTCCCTCAAGAAGAAAAGCAACAGCATTCTTCGACAACGGCAAAATCTGTCTCTTCACCGAGCACCAGAGATTACCTGAGGGACCTCTTATCTCTTTACTCCTTAGTCCCTTCACATAGAACTTGAGAGCCCTGACAGGGCACAGGGCTCTCTCTGGTTCTTGACCCACGAGACTCGATATTCCTTTGATTTCAAAGCTCTTTGGCCAAGGATTAGACGGGTTCTCGTTCTTAGCCAAGAAAGATGGGTTTAACGAGCGACAGCGTTGTCTCCCTTGAAGCCCACTAGGCTACTGAACGCTTGGATTTCACTAACTCTCTTCGCCGTCGCCAGAGAAGCTAGGAAAAGCGTTTTTCCCCTCGTCAAGTCCCTTAGAGAAGCTTCATGGAGAGGCTCAAAGGGACTTAGCATCAGATGTTTCAAAACCACATCTAGATTCCATGAGGGCGGTCGTTGCCGTTGGAATCTTGGTGGTTTCGAACGACCTTAAGAAGTCGTGCAGATCCTTATTGTCGGAGAGGTCCAGTCCTCTGTGGCGAAAAACGGCAGACAACATACTCCTATAACCCTTGATTGTAGGAACTGCCAATTTCTGCACATTTCTTAGATAGAGTAAGAAATCTGCTATCTGATTCACAGAGTCGTGGAAGAGGAATTCCTTCCTTTTTGCACCATGCCCTGAAGGAGGACCACTTGGACTGGTAGACAGCTCTTGAAGAGGCTCTTCGAGCATTAGCGATTGCTCTCGCAGCTGCCTTTGAAAAGCCTCTCGCTCTGGCCAACTTTTCGATAGTCTGAACGCAGTCAGAGCCAGAGCGGAGAGGTTTTGGTGAAACCTTTTGAAGTGAGGCTGTCTGAGTAGATCTCTCCTCCAGGGCAACGTTCTTGGGAAGTCCACAAGGAATGTCATGACCTCTGTGAACCACTCTCTTGGCTGGCCACATTGGGGCAATCAGAGTCAACCTTGTCCTTCTGAAGCTGCGAACTTCCTCATTACGTCCCCCATGATCTTGAATGGGGGGGGGAAAGGCGTAAAGATCCAGGTCTGTCCAGTTCCAGAGCAACGCGTTCCACTGCAATGCCCCTGGATCCAGAACCGGGGAGCAATACAGAGGAAGCCTCTTCGTCCTTGATGTAGCGAACAGGTCTACTAGAGGACGTCCCACAATCTCCATAACTGTTGACAGACTTCCTGGTGCAAGGTCCATTCTGTTGGTAGAATCTGATTTCGTCGACTGAGAAGGTCCGCCCTGACATTCTGAACCCCTGCCACGAATCTTGTCAGGATCTTGATGCGCCTTGCGTCTGCCCATAGCAGAACTTCCTTCGCCAGGAGAAAAAGGGATCTGGAGTGAGTTCCTCCCTGATTCCTTAGGTACGCAAGGGCTGTGGTACTGTCTGAGTTGACTTGAATAACCTTGCTTGACAGTTTGTCTTCGAAGAACTGCAGCGACAGGAATATCGCTGCCCAGTTCCTTTACATTGATGTGCCAGGCTACCTGTTCCCCTCTCCAGGAGCTGACTTCTTCCCACCCCCCCTAGTGTTGTCCCCAACCCGGAAAATGGAAAGCGTCTGAGAACAACACTAGGTCGGGGCTCAGAAGATTTAAGGAGAAGCCCTCTCGTAACTTCTGAGGGTCGAGCCACCATCTTAAGTGGACTTTTACCTTGTTGGAGATCCTTAGGATCGCATTCAGGTCCTCTTTCGACGTCCATTCTTCCGCAAGGAAAAATTGAAGAGGCCTGAGGTGCAGTCTTCCCAGCGAGACAAACTTTTCTAGCGAGGAAATGGTGCCCAGCAGACTCATCCACTCCCTCACCGAACAAGCTTCTCTCTCTAGGAAGGCTGCGACTTTCTCTAACCCCAGTCGCTGACGTTCCTGGGATGGAAACGCCCGAAAAGCCACTGAATCCATCTGAATCCCCAGATACACGATGGACTGTGTCGGGGTCAGATGCGACTTTTCGGAGTTGACCAAAAGGACGCGCCCAGAAGACTTTAGCTGAGGCGGGCTAACGTAAACTGAAGGTACCTTCAGACACTTCTCTCGACGACGCTCTGATCAGCCAATCGTCGAGGTATAGGGATATCCTGATCCCTGACGAATGGAGCCACTTCGCTACATTCCTCATTATCATTGTGAAAACCACCTCGGGGCCGTGCTGAGACCGAAACAAAGGGCTCTGAATTGCCAAACCCTGTTTGTCTAAGACGAATCTCAGGTACTTCCTTGAAAGAGGGTGGACGGGGACGTGGAAGTAACGCGTCTGCAGGTCCAGAGACACCATCCAGTCGCCAGGTCTCAATGCTCCCAGAACCGACTGAGGCGTCTCCATTTTGAATTTGATCTTTTCTACAAAAAGATTGAGCCTGCTCACATCCAGGACCGGGCGCCAACCTGACGACTGCTTGGGCACTAGGAAAATCCTGTTGTAGAAGCCCGGTGACTCCAGGTCCAAGACTTGTTCCACCGCTCTTTTTTTCGACCATCTGGTCTAACAGATCGAAAAGAATACTTTTCTTCTCTCCCTGATAAGATGGAGAGAGGTCTCTGGGAGTTGATGTTAAAGGAGGAGGATGTAAAAAGGGGATCTTGTACCCCCGCTCTACTATCTTGAGAGTCCAAGGATCCGCCCCTCTCTGCCTCCAAGCCTCCGCAAAGAATTCCAGTCTGGCCCCGACTGGCGTCTGAAGGACGAGATCTTCATTTGCTGGTTTTGGGTTTGAATGAAGCTCTTCCTCTCGAAAAACCTCTCCCTCGAGGAGCTGCTCTCGAGGGGGTGCCCCGCGCAAAGGGTTTGACTTTCTTCGGGGGTTTGCTGAATGTCGAAGTGGAAGGACTGCTGGACGTCTTGAAGACTGTACCAACAGGTCCTGGGTCGCCTTCTCTTGCAAACTCTTTGCAAGATCCTTTACCATAGCCTGGGGGAAGAGATGGTCCGAAAGAAAGAGGCGCAAAGAGCAATTCCGCTTTCTGAGCGGGAGATACCGCTTAGCGGTAAAATTGCAAAGAAGAGCTCTTTTCTTCAGGAAAGCAGTTCCAAAATTAGAAACTAGCTCCTCCGAACCATCCCTGACGGCCTTGTCCATACATTTGACAACACGCTGGACAGCTCCCCCAGACTGAGAGAATCAGGACTTCTAAAGACTGAAGGTCTAAAACTCCCAGACACCAGTCTAGGAAATTAAAGACATTTAGGGTGCGAAGCAGTCCCTTCAAGTGGTGGTCCGTCTCCACAGGAGTCCAGGACACCTTAGCAGACGATAAGAGAGACCTCCTCTGAGCGTCCACTAAAACTGGAGAAATCACCCAGAGCGGACCGAAGGAACCTTTACTCCCACGTCCTCCTTGGTTTCATACCAAATTCCTCCTTTCCCGGCGAGTCTAGAGGGCGGATGGGCGAAAGTGGTCTTGCCCTGATCCTTCCTTCTAGACATAAAGTCTTGAAGCTTCTTAAAAGCCCTCTTGGTCGACAGCGATGTCTTCATCTCGACGAATTCAGGGGTCTTAACGGTCTTGGAAGACGAAAGTTGAGAGGGAGGAGACCTAGGGGCTGCCGGCTGGAACTTCTCCCCGAAGGATGAACGTAACAGCCTGACAAGAACCTTGTAGTCCGAGACAGCTGAAGCTACCGGCTGTTCTTCTTCGACGGAACTCCCTGGACTATTAAGTTCCCCTTCCTCCCTAAGAGGAACTGGAGAACGTCTATCAGGAGAGGGAGTACGTCCAGCAGTCTCAATCCTGAACAATGACTTCCGTTGGTTGGAAGTACCCGCTACAGGTACGGAATCGCCCTTACGTCGATCCTTAGAAGGACGGACATCTTGTGAAAGAGGAGCGTCCTTAGAAGCAACGGGAACTGTCTTAACAGACACGTCCCTACGAGAGGAAGCGCGAGCTTCCTGACGAGAGGCGCCAAAAGCGTCCTGCTTAGCCAAGCCAGCGTCCTGCTGAGCGTCCTGCCTCGCTCGAAAAGCGTCCTGCTTCGAACGGCGAGCGTCCTGAGGAGCGTCCTCAAAGGCGTCCTGTCGATAACTCAAAGCGTCCTGCTTCGAACGCCGAGCGTCCTCAAAAGCGCCTTGTAGAGAGCGCAAAGCGTCCTGCTTAGAACGCCGAGCGTCCTGCCGAGCGTCCTCAACAGCTCCCTGCCGAGAGCGCAAAGCGTCCTGCTTCGAACGTCGAGCGTCCTGGCGAACGTCCTCTCCTGAGAGAGCGAAAGATCTACTCGGAGAACGAGAACGGTGACGATCCGGAGGAGGAGAGAGAGACGAGCGAGACGAGAGAGAATGAGACTGCTTCGTCCTCATTGACGGGCAAACCGAACGTCCTTCCTACGCTTAGGCTCGACTGCTGCTGGGGCGAGTCCTCTGAGCCATCAGCGACGTAATCTGGTCCTGAGGGACACTAGGATATCCTTCGTAGGAGACGAAGAAGCAAAAGAAGGGGCAGGACTGAGCCCGCGAGAAGGCGAGGGGCGAGGGGACGCCTCCTTCCTTCTAGCAGGTACAGCTATCTGCCTCTCAGGTGAACACGCCTGTGCGTGGAAACCAACGTCCTCGTCGGTAGAAAGCCTCCCTCTCTTCTGAGGAGGAAAAGGCGTCATAAGCATCCTCTGACGAAAGCGGAGACAAAGGACGTGAAGCGTCCTCAAAGCGAAAGGTCCTTTTCAACGGACGCGAGTCTCTCCGAGCGCTCCACCCTTGCGCGGGAGGACGCTTCGGAGGACGAAAAGCAATCTTTCAGGACACGCGCTCGTGCGCGCTCCTTGGCAGCCTGGGATTTAGCAACAAGGCCTGCCGAAGGGACGCCAGATCGGTGGGGAGCCCCCGTAACCCTCTTGCGGCTTTCGACATACCCACTCCCTGAGTCCTGGGAGTCCGATAAGAGGTCTAGGCCTAGAGGCATTATGGGGCCGATCTGACGCCACCCCCTCCACAACACTAGGGGCACTAACACAAACTTTCACCGGGCCAGTTTCTAGGGCCAAAACTTTAGATTCGAGAGCACGAATAGACTCAAGAATCAGAGAAAGGGTGTTACCTTCTCCAGACACAGCACTGGGGCCCGAAGGCAACAAAACAGGATTAGGTTGAGCAAAATCTACTGGTGTTAGAGGAGGAGAAATGTTACTTTCCTTACCTTTAGTAGAACTGCCCTTGGAGGAAGACCTCCTGACTCTATCGCGCTCCAATTTACGTCGATAGGTCTCATACATCTTCCATTTATCATCATCCAAATCCTTGCATTCATTGCACCGATCATCAACCACGCAAACATGCCCCCTGGCAATCCATACAAACTGTGCTGAGGATCAACTGAAGGTTTAAGAAGCCTCACCTTATATTCACTCCTCACACACACTCTGAAACTTCCAGTACTTGATCCCGACATCATGTACACAGAAAAGCCAATCCAAAATCAAAAACCAATCCACTATTACGCGTGCCAATCCAACAATCCAGAAGTCGATACCAAAAGTCAATCCAGATAATATTAAGCGAGATAATCAAAAATCCTAGACGGAGGTACTGTAAACAGTTGTTTGCAGCACCGGCGACAGAAAAAATATGAATAGAAAATGGGAATGGTTCCTGATATCCGCCTCCCAGCGGCGGGAATGGGTACTACCACCTGGCCGCCCCACTACGTGTGCCGCGAGTTTTGAAATTCTGTCGGACGTCAGAAATACAGCTATATATATATCTGACAGGTAAGTTTCATGAACAAACCAGGAATTACTACCATATAATACATCTGCAAGTCTCTTTGGTTCATTTGCTGTCTGCTTACTTAAAGACTCCAACACAGATTCTTGGTATGATTCCAAGTAAGCAGAATTGGCTTATCTGTAGAAGATACAGCTATGAGGGGCTCTAGAGCAGTTCCCAGCATGGCTCAGGCTTGATGCCAGTGATGAATGATGAATCGCCCTTTCCTGGTACCTCAGTAAATAACTACTGTAATGTAGTTGTAACATCTGGTTAGACTAATGCAAAACAGTAGCAGGCAAATACATCTTGGACAGCAACAAAGCGACTTGGAAAAATGTTAACAGAAAAAACTATCACATTAAGAGTGGAACAGAAAATGATAATAAAGAACAAAAGTATATAAATAACTAAACCACAAATTTTGCCATAGATGAAAGTCTCAGAAATAACATCACATAACAATACAGCACACAAACAAATAAATGAACAGGGTTGACAGAAGCTGTTGGATCTGTGAATATATAAAGCACCCATCCATGGCTTGTTTTCTCTTTTGTGTTTTTAGTCAAGAGTACTTGTCTAGGAACATTCATAGTAAAAAAAAAAAAAAAAAAAAAAAAAAAAAGCAATATAAATAGTAAGTTTGTTGTAGGAAAAGTTCCTCGTTGGATTAGTGGTTTTCAAGCTCAGCTTCCAATACAGTGGTCCGAAGTTCGATTCTCAGCTCGGCCAACACAGAATCAGAGGAATTTATTTCTGGTGATAGAAAATCCTTTCTCAAAAATAATGTGGTTCAGATCTCACAATTGGTTCATAGCCATCTAAAATATCTAATCCTTCGGGCCAGCCCTAGGAGAGCTGTTAATCAGCTCAGTGGACTGGTAAAACTAACATATACTTAACTTGTTGTAGGAAAAAAATGAGGTTAAAAGGAACAAATGCTTGTTTGCGTGATTACATAAAATAAAATGTAATTAATTTCAGAAGCCAAAATATCTATTAACATGGAGGTTTTCTTACATAAAAATGATTTTCTTTTAAATCAGAGAAATAATGTCTAGGACCCATGATGATCACAAGTGTAGGCTAACTATATGTCATTGAGTTAGCTGTGACACATATTATATATATATTTACCAAGAACAATGACTCACATCAGACTTTCAAAGGTTCTACAAAAAAGATTTGTCCTTCAATAAGTGGTGAAAACTGTAGTGAAGTAAAGTATGAGAGTTGATCAATTATGTCACAAGTTCAAAAGATTACATCAACTGCATACAAGCTCACCAGTTGAATATAAAATCTCAATCAACAAATATCAGATGAAAATAACTTCAATATTTACAGAAATTGAAAACCCTACAATAACCCTGAATAACCACAATATGAAAACAAAGATTATAAAAGAATGGAAGTCTAGAAGAGCACTATACACAATTCAGCTACTGATGAAACAAAGCCACGAAGTAAGAGCCTTTGACGATAGGTGGAGCTCACCCTAGTGATTGAAGTCTCACCTATCATCTTAATACTCCTACTACTGCTTTCCTCATTACGTATTACAACAATTATTTGACATTTGTTTGTTCACCTTACTAAGCAACAAGGCTTCAATACAGTTAAAGTAAGAGAATTTATAAGATATCTACATGATAATTTCTGATAATCATAAAAAACATGCTCATACCCTAACATTAAAACCTACAACTAAATAGCAATCTATACACACTATTTTTAAAAGGGGAAAAAATGTTCATTGATAAACTTAGATCACATAAAAGAAAGACCAGTTAGCTGAAATAAGAGGAAGATATTAGCACTTAATGGATGGTTAGAGTATTTAAGCTTCCAGTAGGTTAAAGGAGGCCTGAGGTGTTTCAGATTTTTTCAAAAAACACAAGTCAGAGTATACTCTAGAAGGCATTATTTGTGTTTAGAGCCTACTTAGTACATAACTGAATTTCTTCACTGTGGCCCAAACTTGGATATTCAAATCTAACTTTTCACTTCACAAGAACAGAACAACAATTACACAATTGTTACATATTTGCAATGTTCCATATTTGAAGACTCCAATTTTAACAAATGTCAAACTAAATTCTCGAGATAGTAACTGGCTGCTTCAATAACAATATAATTCAAGAATTGAAATAATTTATGTGAAACAATGAGAATGATTTTCAATAACCTAGCCACCTGGGGGGGCAACCAAGTCCTTATGGGTGCCGGTCCCATGCCCGGATAAATAGGGAGGGTTTTGGGTTGTTCAGGAAGGGCATCCGGCTGTAAAAATCTGTGCCAAAACCAAAAATGGAATGAGCCGAAATATGGAAAGAGGTAATGCTAGGGCGTACTCCGTAAACGACGCACAGAGACATCGCCCTAACTCTGTGGTAAGGTGAGGGCTACTGCATCGGGAGCGGGTGCAGCTAAAGAAGCGAGCTCACATTGGGTTCAGAGTATGTCAGCTAAATGTTGGGTCCATGACTGGGAGAGGTAGAGAATTGGCTGACTTTGATGAGAAAAGAAAAGGGAAAGTAGATGTTGTGTGTGTGCCAAGAAACGCGGTGGAAAGGAAATAAAGCTAAAGAGTTGGGAGATGGATATAAGCTATATTATAGTGAGCAAATAAACAAGGTAGAAATGGAGTTGGCATAGTACTGTCTAGTGAACTAAAGAACTCGGTAATAGAAGTGCATAGAAAGAATGACCGTATCATCAGATTGAAGATATGTTATGGAGGAGAGATTCTGAATATTATAAGCGCATATGCACCACAAGTTGGTTGCACAGAAGAAGAGAAGGGAAATTTCTGGAGAGACATGGATGGAATAATGCAAGAACTGGAAGAGCATGAGAGGGTGATAGTTGGGGCAGATTTGAAATGCCATGTCGGAAGTGAAAATGAGGCGATTGGGCGGGTGCATGGGGGCCATGGAATTGGGGCGAGAGAAACCCAGAAGGAGAGAGTGTAGTGGACTTTGCTGTGTCATTCGACATGGCAATAGTAAACACATTCTTTGAGAAGAAAAGGGAACACCTAATAACATATAGAAGTGGGGGTGGAATATTCTCCAGTATAGACATTCTTGTATAAAAGGATAAATCTGGTGGAGGTCAAGAACTGCAAAGTTATTCCAGGCGACCATGTAGCCCCCCAACACAGGCTGCTATGTATGGACTTGAAGTTGAAAAGGGAAAGAAAAAAAACCAAAGCTAAAGGGATAAGGAAAATTAAATGGTACGAATTACAGAAGGAAGGGGATAAGAAGAGAGAGTTTAAGAGGAGGGTTTTGGAGGATATTGATATAGGGATTGAAGATGTTCAAGAATGGTGGGCACGAAATGCAGCAGTAATAAGAAGGCATGGAAAGGAGCTGCTAGGAGAGACATCTGGTATCATATGGGAAGAAAAGGAGAGTTGGTGGTGGGATGAAGACATTGAGAAAGTAGTAAAAGATAAGAAGGAGGCAAAGAAAAGATGGGAAGAGTCGACAGTCAGTGGAAGACAGAAATAGGTACAGAGAGAAAAACAAGGTGGTGAATGGGGGTGGTAGCCCAGCTAAAGCAAAGTCGTATGATGATGTGTATAATGAGCTGGGGACAAAGGAAGGATTAAAGAAGATGATCAAGCTATAAAAGGCTAGAAATAAGAGCACCAAAGATATACACATATCAAACAAATAAAGGATCAAGAGGGTGTAGTGCTTAGAAAGGAGGAAGACATTGTGAAGAGATGGAAAGAATATTTCAAACAGTTTTGTTTAAATGAACAAAATAATAGACTAATAAGAGAGGATGGGCAAGTGAACATTGGCAGGTAATGAGGTTTTCTAGGCAAGAGGTACTAAATGCACTGAAGAAGATGAAGATGGGAAGGCAACCGGACCAGACATGATCCCGGTGGAGGCATGGAAAGCATTAGGAGATGGAGTGGATATACTGTACGATCTTATGATAAAGATCCTTGAACAGGAAAAGATACCAAATGAGTGGCGTGGGAGTATATTGATCCCAATTTTTAAAGGAAAGGCGATGTCCAAGAGTGTGGTAATTATAGGGGCATTAAATTGATGTCCCACACTTTGAAAATACTGGAAAGGATGATAGATGCTAGACTGAGAGAAGAAGTACAAATAGGTAAAGAGCAGATGGGATTTATGAAGGGAAGGGGGAACAACAGATGGTATATTTTGTCTGAGGCAAATAATGGAGAAATTCGGGGAAAAGACAAAGGACCTACATATGGTATTCATTGACCATGAAAAGGCTTATGACCGAGTCCCGAGACAAGAGGTAATTGGAGGAGCCTGAGGGAGAAAGATGGTGCCAAGAGAAGTATGTGCGATTGATACAAGAGATGTACCGGAATGTATTTACCAGAGTGAGGAGCAGTGTTGGGGAGACAGAAGGTTTTGAGGTGAGAGTAAGATTACACCAGGGGTCGGCTCTGAGCCCATTTATCTTTAACATAGTGATGGATGTTATAATAGAGGAAGTAAGGGAGACAGTACCATGGAACATATTGTATGCGGATGATATTGTTCTGTGTGCAGAGAGCAGGGAAGATCTGGAAATGAAATTGGAAAGATGGAGACAAGTACTGGAGGACAGAGGAATGAGAATAAGTAGATCCAAGACAGAATATAAGTAGATCCAAGACAGAATATATGTGTACCACCACTGAGGGGGATGATAGAGAAAGTATTCAGCTTGGTGGAGAGCAAATAAGGAGAGTTGATAAGTAAGTATTTGGGATCTTTTGTTAACGCTGGAGGAAGTATGGAAGAAGAAGTAAAACATCGGGTACAGGCAGGCTGGAACAACTGGAGAGCTGCCTCGGGAGTTCTTTGTGACAAAAGAGTGCCGCTTAGGTTAAAAGGAAAATTTCACAAGACGGTGGTAAGAACAGCAATGCTGTATGGTACGGAAACAGCAAGCATGAGAAAAGCAGAGCAGAAGAAGATGGATGTGGCAGAAATGAGAATGCTTAGGTGGATGTCTGGGGTAACAAGAGTGGATAGGATCAGAAATGACTACATAAGGGGGTCAACTAAGGTGGTGGAAGTATCAAAGAAAGTGCAGGAGGGGAGGCTGAGATGGTATGGACACCTGTTGAGGAGAGATGAGGACCACGCTGGGAGACATACTATGGGGGTGGAGGTGCAAGGAAGAAGAAAAAGAGGGAGACCAAGAAAGAGATGGAAGGACTGTGTGAGAGGAGACTTAAATGAGAAGGGAATTGATGAGGCAGAAGCACAAGATAGAAATAGATGGAAACGGCTCATCCGAAACGGCGACCCCATATAAAAATGGGAATAAGCTGGGAAGAAGAAGAAGAATGAGAATGATTTCAATCCAATGAACAGATTTGTTGTAAGTAAAGTTTGAATAAAATTAATCTATTCCCTTTCAAGATGAATGAAATATGTAAAAAATCTCTGTTTACTCACAATATTTCAACACTATTCTAGCCATATCTTTACTAATAGTAAATATTTGACAACCCAGGTTGCAATGAAACACTTAAAGATTTCTCCAATTCTAAAAAGTTACTCTGAACCTAAACCTAAATTAAAGAATAATAAACTTCTAACAAGTAACAGATTCAAATTAACTTGCCAAGAATCCTGATAGCCTTAGTTTCTTGTTAACATGTAACACAGCCAATCTGATATGCATCATTGACTCTGTCATTAGCTACTGTATAAGAAAGCAAATGCTTTTCAATGAGCATTCTACTACCCTCGTTACACGCCAAGAGCCAATGATATGAAGGGACAAATTTTACTGAACACAGCATCTCCTTGGACTTTTTTTTTTAGGACCTGAGATGAAATTCCTTAGGAAATTATTCCAAATTATCTCAATACCAAAGCTAATCTAACTGCTCTAAATTATTATGGAACACCAAGGGTAAACTTAATGACAATTCGGTACAAATCTACTGATATGATTAGGATTAAAATATTAAATATTGTGCAGCACAACATACCATAGAACTATTGTCATGAACATTCTTCTCAATGTGAGTATGCTGGTTTTACTAATTCACTACTTTGAAATGCTTACCGAGTATTCTAGACTGTGTCACTGCATCTATGCTACCTTCTGAAATACATTCACTAAACTTTTCTGACATTCATAGGAATATATTTACTTTACTTGCCTACTGTTCATTAGAGTACATTTACCAGATTTTTCTAAGACCTCATAACTTACTTCGTAAAATACTTATACTGTTAAATGCAACTCACAACTACCTACTATTGTCTAATCTAAAGGAATGATAAGTCTTGGGGTTAAGTCAGAAGTACAATATCACAGTCTTCCCTTACTCTACTAGATATTTAGTGAAGTGGCCTTTATTCACTCCCGGACATGCTATGTTATTATATAATTACACAAATTTCAATAAGACTAAGAGAATTGATAAAATATGAGAATAAGTATAAGTACATTTATACTGTAAAATCACAGTCCATTCTGGCAACAACTGCTTTATTCGCCACTGGAACTGTTAGTTCTAAAGATCTGAAAAATCCACTTCTAAAAATTGTATTAGTGGCATAAGAAGAGCACATCTACTTTAATTACGAATTGTGTTTAAAAAATGCACCTCTAACTTTCTTGTTAAGTACAAATAACTTGAATGAAATCTCAACAATTACAGATTTTCACTCATTCGTGATTCGAGACCGCAAGTAGTCGAGGATTTCCCTAGTTCCTTTATCCAAGATGGCCCTCCTGGGAACACGGAATGGATTCCCATCTAACTGAAGACTTCTGAAATAGAATGCTCACCATTTAACATCCATACATACTGAAATATCAAATGTGATAAATACATTAAGGTTGCACAACTACATTTATAATCAGTCCACTTACTTAAAAAAAAAATAACTTACAAATAGCAACAGTTTCCATAAATTGTATGTGTTAAAGAAATGCTGTCTGTGAAATGATAGGTGGGGAATCGAGTACTACTCTGAATTATGTTACTGTTCCACTTCATCCACAATAATTTGCCCTATATACTAAATTTAGCTAAAATTCAGTTAATAAATTCAGCAACAACAGTTATGGGCTTGATGTATACAAAGAGAAGCATCTGCATGAGCAGCTGGCTTATTTTAAAAAATAACCAAGATTAACAACCACTCTGCAATCTAGTTGATGAAAATCTGATAATAACAGTACAACATGATATCAAGTTTGAAAATGGAATTTTTATTCTAAAATTAATATTAATAATACTTACCTGTATAATTTATCTAGCCCTAAATCCCCAAAAACCGCACCAAAATTTACCACATTGGCAACCCTGTTACCTCCTATTCTGTCCGCCAGTTGGCAACACTGTCGTTGACAGATACAAAAACCTTCCCTCAAATCAGTTGTGATAGGCAGATCGTGGGGTAGGATGGGTGGGACTAGATAAATTATACAGGTAAGTATTATTAATATTAATTTTAGAATAAAAATTCCATATTAATAAACATTACCTTAATATAATTTATCTAGCCCGATTAACCACATTGAAAAGGAGGAGGGAATCTGAATACAATTTCCCCTTCGGACAGAATAGGAGAAAACAAACAAAGAAATATATATCATAGGCAGTCAAAACTCAACCCAAGGTCTAAGATTACTAACAACTCAAAGTCTCCTACCATAAATGCCACCAAAACTGCGGTAGCACAGGACAAGGAGTAAGTGCATAGTCAGTCCGTCTGTACTAAAGTCAGGTGACGACCAGGTGACCAGTCAGACGAATTGCGGACAGCAAGGCTGCACCCTGAAGACTATCAAGCACTACTCTTTCCCTAAAGGATGAGTGTCTGGACTGTCTGGGAGATTCAAAGCTAAGCAAACCTTGGGGGTGTATCAACGCAACCCGACGTCGCCAGCAACGAATCGGCTCATGAGCAACTCCTAACTCAAGCTTTCTGGTGCCAAGAGAAAGGAGCGCGGAGCAAAAAGGCGATTCAGTCAACCCGAAGGACGAATGCCTGACAGTCCAACCTGGTCTCATGTTACAACGATCATCGGGGGTGTATCAACGCAACCGACTTCGTCAACAAGAACTCAGGGCTACTAAATGTCGCCTGATCTCACACGAGTGTCTGACTCCGAGAAAACAGGCGAGACAAAAAGTAGATGGTGAGCGAGTCACCAGATGACAGCAGATGATCCATCGACTAATTCCCTGTCCAGGACAGTGGGAAGAAGGCAGGTAGTAGTCCAGGACAAGCAAACCAGTGGCTAGTCCTAGGTCAGCATCGACTCTGGGATAAGCGTAGTCGCCAGTGCCGGACAACCCAGTGGCTGGAACCATTTCACACTGACAATGGAAGCAGCATGAGTTGCCAAGCAGTCAGTCCTTGTCATCAACAACACCTAAATACCAAACTGCTAATTCCCATTATAACTACGTCAAAAACTGCCATGGGTGTTATAATACAAAAACAAAAATATATACAAAACAAAATTAATGAATAATATACAGGTAGCAACCAAACGTAAAACAGGAAGACTACCTAATTCTCCTGTCTGACAACCTGTCCTGCCATCACCAACGGGCCCAAAGAACGAAGGTCGCCTACAACTAGAGAAATATCCCTCAAGTAAAAAGAGGCAAAAACAGAATTAGAACGCCAAGTCGCCGCCTCAAGCACCTTGGCGACTGAAACGTTCTTCATAAAAGCTACTGATGTAGCAACTGCTCTAATACTGTGTTGCTCTCGCGTCTGGTCTTCCCCAGGCAGCCGAACCACCAGTTTTAACGATCAGATCTCTGAGAAAAAAGGATACACCATTCTTTGAAATAGGTCTCTTGGACCATTTTCGGGGGTGTGACACAAACAGATACGGAGGACGACCCTGAATGTCTCTTCGGCGGCGTAAATAACATGAGAGCGCCCTAACAGGGCAAAGAACTAATTCCTCATTTAAATTACCAACAAAGTCGACCAGTGACTTCAGTACGAAAGACCTGGGAATGGGATTATCAGACGATTCAGTCTTTGCGACAAATTCAAGAAGGTATGACAAAATCATGTCTTGTCCAGATCTGGCAACCAGAAAAGAGATGCTTGCAGTTCACCCACCCTCTTGCTGTAGCCAGTGAGACAAGGAAGAGTGTCTTAGAAGAGAGGTCCCTAAATTTGGCAGAATTCAGAGGCTCAAAACGGAGGAACCTTAAGGCTTGAAGGACTTTGTTAACGTCCCATGTCGGAGGCGAACACTGCGGCCTGGGTCGAGATAGGGAAAAAGATCGAAGTAAATCTCTAATGACATAAGATGAAGAGATCTCAGGGAGCCTTGCCTTAAAAACATTGGAAAGCATAGACCTATAACCCTTAATGCACGAAGGTGACAGGGCCCTGTCATGATGTAAATGAACTAAAAACTCCGCTACTTTCGGTAAGGAAGGTCTAGAAACTGAATGTTCCTTGAGACTTACACCAACGTCTGTAAACCGACCATTTAGCCTGATAATTTACTCTGGTTGATTGCCGTCTGGCAAGAGCCAACTGTCGAGCCACTCTGGAGGAGAACCCTTCGTGCTTGGAGGAAAACCTCCTGACAGTCTCCAGGCATGAAGATGAAGCATGTGGAAGCCTCTGAGGGAAAACCCGATGAAAAATGGGGTTGTTTGAGAAGATCTGGTCTCTCTGGCAGGCGAATGGGGGGTTCCACCAGTGCTTCCAGAAGGTGGGAAACCAAACTCCTTCTGTGGCCAGAGGGGGCGATCAAGGTGAGATCCAGACGCTTGGTTGCCCTCACTTTGTTGAGGACTGACCTCACCAGAGAGAACGGAGAAAAGCATAGGCTTGAAGTCCCTCCCAGTCCTGCAAAAGAGAGTCTGTCCCGCGGCACTCTGAGGATCTGGTAAGGGGCGAAGAATATCTGGCACCGAAAATTCAGTGGTGGCAAACAGATCGACTGTGACAGGCCATTTCTTCCTGAGGCTGTCGAAGACTTCCTGGCAAAGTGTCCACTCCGACCCTTGAACTTCGTTCGGTCTCGACAAGGCGTCTGCTAAGACGTTGTGATGGCCCAGGATAAACTGAGGGACCAACGTAATCCCCCTGTCTTCTGCCCAACACAGGATTGATCGGGCTTCTTGAGTGAGAAGATCCGACTGTGTGCCGCCTTGGTTTCTCAAGTACGAGACTGCTGTGGTGTTGTCGACAAAGATCGCGACAACCGACTCCAACAGTTGTTCCTGAATGAAAGAAGGCCTAGGTACACTGCTCTCAGTTTCCCTCCCAATTTATTGACATGATCCTCTCCTCCTCTAACCAAAGGCCCGAAGCGGCTTCGGAGCCCAGGTGTGCGCCCCAACCTTGATCCGAGGCGTCTGACCAAAACATTAGGTCCGGAGGAACCGAAAGAAGAGATGTCCCTGACTTGAGGCGGTGAACTTGCATCCACCAACGGAGATCCTTCCGACATTGTGGAGAAGAGGCGACTATCGTGTCCTCGGACACGAAATCCCCATGACTGGCGAAGTGTCGACTGAAGGGACCTCATTCTGAGACGACCTCCGGAAGAACCAGTTGGATGAGGGATGACAAATGGCCCAGGAGAGACCTCCAAAGAGAAACTGGCTGCTTTTACGGAGGACAAAAATTCTTCGATCAGACTCAGAAGCTTGTCTATCCGTTTCTGAGCGGGAGAAGCCCTCAAAATCTGGGAATTCAAAACAATCCCCAGATAAGTCATGATCTGGGCAAGGGATTTAGATTTGGACTTGTCGAATTGACACGAATGCCCAACTGACACAAAGAGACAGAACTATCTCCCTCGACCGGAGACATTTCTCTAGAGATTCGGCCTGGACTAGCCAATCGTCCAGATACCGAAGCATCCTTACATTTAACTGATGCAGAATAGCTGAAACAGGAGCCATCACCCGAGAAAAGAACCTGTGGGAGTCAGTGGTGAGGCCGAAACAAAGGGAAATCTTGAACTGGAAAACTCCAAGTCCGTGAAAAACCGAAGTAAGGTCTGCTTCTTGGATGGATGGGGATTTGCAGATAAGCATCCTGCAGATCGATGGAAATCATCCAGTCCCCCCTCCTGACGGATGAAAGAACCGTCTGGACCGTCTCCATCCTGAACTTGGACTTTAGAATGAACTTGTTCAAAACCGAAAGATCTATGATGGGGCGCCAGGCACCCGAGGCCTTTAGAACTACAAACATCCGAGAGTAAAACCCGGGAGAAGGAGGAGCTCGCTCTATGGCATCCTTCTCCAAGAGGGCCGAAGCTCCTTCTCCAAGGCTTGACCCCTGATTGAGTGAGGGGAATAACTGCTGAACTCGAGAGGACGATTGGAAAGTGGAGGTCTGCGAAACAAAAGGGATCTCGTAACCTTCCTTCAGGACCTCCACCACCCAAGCATCCACCGCTCTCCCCTGCCAAGCTGACCAATGGCGGAGAGACAAGCTCCTACTGCGGATCTCAGGCGAGGGTGATGACTCCTACTTCCGAAAAATTCTTACGCAGAGACAAGGAAGAAGAAGAAGAAGAAGAAGAAGAAGGTCCTCCTGGAGGTTGAGCTTCACTTTCTCTGCCCGAGAGCCACGCCAAGAACCTCTCCGCGTTTCAAAGGGTGAGCACACCAGAGGATGAAGAAGAGGCAACCAGCAAACCTGAGATGATACTCTGGAAAAAAGAGCCAGAAGGAGGTTGTTGGGCTGGAGCAGAAGGTACAGATCTGGTCCTAAACTTACGCTTACTCCTTGAAGGAACGGAAGGAAGACCAGAGGAAAAAGCTCTTGATAAGGCCCAGTGAGCTTGGGAAGAGGCATCACCTTGATGTTCCTTCAAAACCTCAGAAAGTACAGAAATATCGAAAAGGAAATCGCCAAAAGGAGAAGAGGACAACAGACGGGTTCTCTGAATCTCCGATACAGAGGAGGGTAACTGCGACAAATACAGGTTACGCCTTAGAGAAACAAGAAAGGCCTGCATTGAAGCAGCAAGCTCGTTCTGATGTACAGAAGCGATTGAAATGGATGAGCAGAATTTCTCAAAAAGAGGAGCATCAGGAGGAACAAACCGGAGTCCTTGATATACATTAAAAGCCTCCGAGGACCCACATATTGAAGGATTGAGCTTCTTGTAAGGAGCTCATAACAGACTCCATAGCAATAAAATCTTCAATTGAGACAGAGACCGAAGCCTTAGAAGGCAAGGGTTGACTTGAAAGTCGGACAAAATCAGGATTTGGCTTTGGGGGGTCGAGAGAATGAAGAATCATCCGCCACCTGGTAAACTCCTCTCCGGTGTCGTAGAAGAGAAGAGAGCTTCCTCTTCCCTTCCCCGATCACCTTCGAAAGTTTAGTGGCAACGTCCGCCCTCACTCTCGCGAACCTCTGGGCAAAGGGAAAACGTAAAAATTCCTGTGACCGGGAAGGACCGTCAAGAAAAATCCCTTCTGTAATACAACGAGGCGGAGGCTGCTTCTGCTCTTTAGGCCTCGCCTGAGGAAGAAAACTCAAAATCAAATCAAAAGTTTCTTGAATTCTACATCTGACATCCATTCGAGGAAACATCAATATCACACGAATCCGCGTCATCATCATCATCATCATCAGATCCTAACTTAGAAACTTCCCCTGAAGTAAAATCCTGACGACTAGCTATCTTAGGTCTGACACTAATATCCCTCCCCCCTTCTCCTAAATAAGCGCCCTTTGGACTGTTTACGGGACTACGGGGACACGTTGGGTAAAGATTCGTTAGGCAACCTGCCCGGACCGGATCGCCCCTAGGCCTTCGCCACGACGGGGTTCACAAGCCGGGGTATCTGTCGCACCGTTACCCATGGTGCTGTCGACAGGTACCTGACGAGGAGCTGAAAATGAATCTAAAAGTGTTAGACATTCTAGTAAAGGCTTCTTGAAAATTCTCTGACAGATTGTTAAACTTAGCTGAAATATCTCTATCTAGACTAAGCTGTAATTTCTTAAAATTTCTTAAAATTCTGTTTCCAGGTAGTTTCCATTGCCAAAATCTTTGAATCCACATCAGAAATAACTTCACTAATTACCGGTTGTACAGGGGGCAAAGCATCAATTAATTCGGAATCGGAGTCGTACGATACCGAAACCGAAGAGCCAGAACTATGAGCGCCCAAGTCAAAGAATTCGTTAGATACAGTTCTAGCAATCGATTTCTTTTTCTCCTTAACCAATCTTTTACGCTGCAAGATTGTTTGGCGTTTCATATAAGCAGTCATATCCTCGTCAGACCAGGGCTTACATACGTCACAACGAGAAGTCAAGTCACAAACCTGTCCACAGACAAGAGCTACAAATGTCATGGGGTTCATACTCCCTGCTACCCATCCTTGTCCCACAAACCGGGCAGTTCCTGATGTTGCTGGCAGAAGGAAGCATCGTAATTTCTTGGTAATCCATTGTAGAATTGGACAGGTCAGTAGTTCCGGGTTGCGCAAAAGTTCGTAATTTAAGATAAGAACCACAACAGAAATCAAAGTTAATTCACTATTTCGTGATGTAATGCGTGAGTGGTAATTCATATAAAGTCTCATTTAACAAATAATGAAAGCTTGAAAGGCACAAAAATGTTTAAGGAAATTTATAAAGAGCGGCCGTGATGTAAACAACACGGGCGCTCGTTAACAACTGATTTGAGGGAAGGTTTTTGTATCTGTCAACGACAGTGTTGCCAACTGGTGGACAGAATAGGAGGTAACAGGGTTGCCAATGTGGTAAATTTTGGTGCGGTTTTTGGGGATTTAGGGCTAGATAAATTATATTAAGGTAATGTTTATTAATACTAAGAGTTGAATATTAACTCAGCCAAAAGCAGTGCTGAGGTCAAACCCTATCACTTAAAGATGTTTGGACTGACTAGCAAACAAAAAAACAGATTTGCTAGTAACATAAAAACTGGTATCACTTGATGTTATCATTATCATTTAAAATACCTACAGTAGTTTCATTTACCCACTACTTACTTGAGCTGAGTCATGTTTCCAAGTAATGGAGGAATGAAGTCTATACTATTATTGTGAAGATCTAAAACAGCTATCCGTTCCAACTTTGAAAGGCCATCAACATACATAGTAGTAATTTTGTTATCTGCAGCCATTAATATTTCAAGCTGCTTCATTTCATATATACAGGCTGGAATCTGTTCAAATCTGAAAAAGTTATTAGAAATGAGGGAACTCAAACAAAACCTGTGCATTCAGTACTGTTTACAGTCCAGTGGAGTAAATGTTACACTTTATTCTGAGTGCTCCCATCTTACTAAAAAGAACTTGAAGTAACTGACTTAGCAACTATCCCAGGGAACCATTTCTCCAATAATTTCAGGAACATGACTAGACTGACAAGTGCCTGTTGAATTCACAGACGCAAGATGCAGACTAATATGTCCAATACTTGGCATAAATCATCAATGTAGAGCACTTTAAATTTACTGTCACTCACTGACTTTATTCAGGCACAAACACTGAACAGTGATTTACCTGTTTGCACTTATATTGATTTCCCGCAAGTGCAGTAACTCAGCCAGATCTGTTGGAAGATCAGAAAGCTGATTTCCTTGGACATCAAGAAACTGGAGTCTTTGAAATTTCCCAAACCAAGAAGGAATCACCGTTAATCTGTTGTTGGGAAGCATGATTTCTGACACATGTCCAGACAAAATTTCTAGCCTGTAAGTAAAAATGGAATATTTTTGGTTGTTCCACACTTAAAAGGTACCAAAATAAATTACAATTACTACTTGGTTTCAAAAGGACAACAAAATAACATCCCATTATGTAGAAAAGTCACAGAAAGCAGCAAAGCTCAAAGCAGTAATATTATGCTCACAAAACCTGTTCTTTTGTGACGAACAAAAACTAGAGTAATGCAAAACAAAAGATGGACAGCTACATGGAAAGGGACAAAAGGAACTGTAAATAAATGGTAGACACTGATGCAGCTGGGATCTCATGAAATTATGTAATGCAAAGAAAAATGGTCAACAGTCTTAAGTATGCTGCAAATGCACACTGCAACAAATAACCCCATCCAGGTAATAATAAAATATGTAGCTATAGAACTCAAAAATAATAATCTCTTTCAATATCTTAGGCCACTTAAGAAAAACATGTGAAAATTCTTACTAAATTGTACAAAAGTTTTATATTTTTGTTAGTCCTAAACACATAACTGGAATTATTACCTAAACTGTTTTCCAAGCAGTTCCCTGATGTTAAAAATTCATCAACAACAGCAAATTAAAAACCATGAAATCCTATTTGTTGATCTCTAAGAACTCTCTGGAAAATGACAATGTTCTGATGGTTGTTTTTCCAATTTATACAAAAGAAATCTATAATTAATCTAATAAAATCAAGTGGTGAGATACATGGAAATTCAAGTTGTTTCATTGGTAGATACCCCTCCAAGTTTTAATATAGTCCATCATGATGAAGCCGAGATTGTAGAAGGATGCAAAGATGAAATTGATTAGAAGTGTTAAGAATGACACAAATATGAAAGCGGCTAAAGTGTTAAGAATGACAAGTTTATCATGTCTCGACCAAAGGACATTAGTATTGTATATGCCTGGCAAGATTTCATAAACCAAATATATTATTGCAGCAGACACTTATCTAAGTCCTTGAAGTGGGAAGATTCCCCTTTTTCACTTTTTTCTGTTTACCTTTAACTAGTTCATAAAAATCCAAAATGATGGTTATTACAATCAATTTCTAGAAGTAATCTTACTTTTCTGGAACTTGAGTCAGAACATTTTTACTCAAGTCAATTGTCCGCACTCCAGCTTCAGATGCATTTTCAATTAGCTTGTCTGGTATTTCTGATGCCTTTTCATGATAGCTCATTGTCTGTGATGTTCGCATTTGGTACTTGTCCGGATTGCCTTCTCTTCCATCAAGAGATTGGTGTCAGCAGGGGAATTCTCAAACCTACAGCAATGAAAAAAAACTATATTTTAGAAAAGTTTGCAAAAATACAAGTAGGAAGTAAATATTTCTATTCAAAACAGTCAACAGCAGGTCATAACAACAATGGGACTAGTTGAAAAATTCATTGTAAAATTTATTAATACTTTCAAAACTCAATAAATTCACATTTACATATGGAAAAGACATGATTATCAAAGGTCTTCATAAGATTTCAAAACCATTAACTCAAATTTGCATACAGGTCATGCTCGCCAAATGTGTTTATAAAACTTTCAACACACCAGGAAATGAATTCACTGGAGCTGAAACTCTTGATCTTAAATACTTCAGTAACTGAACGGTTCCTCGTTGAACGATATCTCGTCTTATAAGTCTTAGAGGATTTCCCTCTAATGGCACAGATTTCAAGTGAGGTAGCAGACCGAGGTGATAAGGTAATCTGTAAAATGAATGCATAAATGAATATATTTAAATGGATATACTTAAATGAGAATATTTATGAGTCTGCCATACCACACTTTAATTTGTGAATTATAAAGACACTACGTATTGCTTTCTTTAGTTCCTTGGCCAGTTACCAAAACATCTCAAATCAATGAGTTAATTATGGAAGTCATTTTATTTATTTCAAAAGAAGGTTTGATAAAAGGGATTTTAATCAAAGTTTCATGGAAAAGGTAAAACAAAGACTTGAGATAGCAAAATCTTTCAATGTTATGAGGTGTCAAAAAGTTAAAAACTGTGAGTATTCTTCTCATGCAATGGAACATTATTTGACATTTAATTCTGAAATGAGTACTTGGTTAAACACTAATTGGGTTTTAACATTTTTTCATATGGAATCTAAGTATCAGAATTCAATCAAACACAAATTACATCACACCCAAGTGTTTAGCAGTAAATGATTCAGCATTATAAGAAACTATAATGCAAAACTGTTTTAAAAATACATGTACAAAATTGTAAAATTGTGCACAAAAATATTTTTCACTTCTTTGATGCTGCAAATCCAACTGATAAAAAATAAGAGAAAATAGTCTGAGATAATTGACTATGCTACTCCATATATGGGGAAAACTTTTTTAAATATTTTTATTTCAGACATCAACAACAAACTTCCTTGTCCTACATGTCAAGTTAAATGAGGAGATTGAGCAGCAACTACTGGTTATTAACAAAAAGTGACAAGTGTTAGTTAGAAGAAATATATTCCCTGAAATATCTCAAGTCAGTTCCTATGTACAGGAGACGATTCAAGCTCTTGATCTAAGTGTAGCTAAATCCAGCCTATTAGCATGTCTGAAGTCCAACCACTGATGTGGGAAGGCAAAAGAGGTTTCCTCTATGATCTACTTGAATCAATATTAGAGCAAGGAATTCAGTCCATGTGTTGGAAAAGCTGATGCACCATTAAGCTATTGTATTATGGTGTCCCAAAGGAATGAAAAGGAACTGCTTATTAACTGTGGGCCCTTTTCATTAGTATATCAATTTCTCCAGTGCTGCTTCACTGGAAACAAGTTACAATTTTGACTGCTGTTCTTGACATTCCATCCCTTCTGTAATCCAAACCTGCTTATATCTTTTCTGGAATCCTCAAGGAAAAATCTCTAATCGGATGAGAAAGAATCTTCATACCCCAAATCTTGACTTTGGTGAATGATAAAAGTGAATAAAATTATGCCTGTACTACCAGTGAAAATATAAGAAACAAGGTCAGGTGAAGCAGTTATTATACATACTTTCCAGATACCCTACTTCATTACTACTGTTTCACTCATAATAAGCACCACTCTCTCACATAGTCTGCCATACAGAACAAAAGTAAAAGTAATCAGTCTGTAACCCATATAAACAGTAGTGTAACTAGAAGTCTGAGATATAATAATTAATTCACAAACAGATTTAGTGTCTGATAACAGTTATGCTTGACTACACAACTAACATAATTAAAAAAGGGTTAACATGCATGAAGATGAAAAAATTACAATATAAAATAGGAAAGTAAGCATATATGGTAAATATTATCTTTTTACAATACAGTTACTTCAACATTTGACTTTACATAAAAGGTTTATATTACAGATATAAATAAATGCATTACTTAGTATCAGGCAGCCTCTTTGAATTGAAACTTATCACACAGGCAACAATAACTATGGTTTGCATTTATGTGCAAACATATTCTAACAAACAACTAAACTGAAGTTTGTAAGCAAACATATTCTAAATCTATTTTACCTTAAATAAAGCAAAGCAAAAAATATGTTAAAATAAATGTAGTATATTTATTAAGCTCATGGAAATAAAAAATGAGAAAAATATCAGCTGGAAAATTTCAAAACATTTAAAATATTGTTTCCTTTATACTTATCAAATGTTGACCAGAGGGGACCAAGCTAGAATTAAATAAAAGAGGAAGAATATATAATATATGCTCACGTGGACAGGTTATTATTTGTGACATCAAGACGTTCCAGACCCTGAAGAAGTGTTATCTGATCTGGGAGATTATCAAGCTGGTTATCCCTGAGGTCAAGGACACTGATGCTAGTCAAGTAGTTCAACTGATCTGGTTCTATTTCCTGTAGAAATTACAAGAATTTATATTTTACCAACATCTAATTTCTTTTAATAATATTTTATATCATAACCAAAAAGCAGGTTCTGACATAGGAAAAACCTATTTTTGGTAGCTGCTGTGAGTCCTCAAAGGTCGGCCATAGGCTCTTTTTGAAGCCCTGGGGGACCATGAAATTACCTCCTTTGAAGACAAACAGCAGCTATACTATAAAAAAAATATTATTGTTTAAATCCACCCAGTACCCAGTGATGATAATGCACTTCACATAGATACCAGGGTACACCGAAGAGATGGAGATATTTATCTTGCTTCTTTCAGGTTCATTTACTAGAACTTAGCTTATAGGAAAAATATAAAGAATTAAACAGAAAAGAAATAAGTTTTGCATGTACTTTCCTTCATGTTCAAATATGCTCTTCATACATCTGCTAAATAGAAGTATCATAACTGTTAGCTTAGACAATGCATCTACCTATGAGACATACCCGTTGCACAAGGACTAAATGTACAAAATAAAAATTTAGTACATTTTGTACATCATGCTACAATATATAATACAAGAAAAAGGGAATTATTCATAAACAAAAACAATGCATTTAAAAGAAAAGGCAAAATTCACAGATGATTGGAAACTTGAATAGCTAAACCTCTTCTTATTCTGACTGCCTCTCATGCTTAATACTGCACATTTGAAGGTTCCACGAAACTAGGTGTGTTAAATAATGGCAATTCGATGAATTCAATTTGTGTATGAAAATATTAATATACATAAAGAGATATTGTTTACAAAAATACAATACTATGATAAAACAATAAAAAACAAAACCTCTAAATAATGACTTCTGCATTTCAAACACAATGAGAGTGAGTGTGAGAAAAAGTCCCAGTGAACACTGTTGTCTGCTCATTCGGGTGTAACTGTGATATGACAACACCAGCATTACTCTTTTTTTTTTTTTTAACACTAGTACTATTCATTATTACCTGAGGTTACTGGAGTGCACAAAATAGCTGGTTAGTATTTTGACACTGTCATGAATGTGAAATATAAAACAAGAGGGTCACTGTGTACTACAGCTAACTGTACCTTTCAACAATCATAATGATGGCATATATTATGTGGGAATGCACAAAAATATGGGCAGAAACAATTGAAAAAAAATGTGATCACTCTCACCTTAATGAAGTTGTTTCCTAAATGAAGTTCCTTAAGACCGACACAATTGTTCAATGCAGGGATTACTTGGATGGCATTGTGACGGGCATACAAGCCTGTTACTAAACTTTAACGGGCAGATTACCCAGAGACTCAGGTAGAGCTGTCAACTGGTTATTGTTTAGATCAAGCTGGGCAAGGCCTGCAAAATATTGTGTGCAAATATTTAGAAAAAATCTTATGCTTTGTAAAACAAAAACCACTTATTCAAAATCGATTACAAAGTCTTATTCAGCAGTTTTTTTTAGAGTGTGTGATAAGCCACATTTTTTTGTAAAATGAAGATTCTGCTACCATAGAAGATGAGAACTGAGCCATCTTCATTTTGGTTTTTTGTCATAACAATACAGTAGCACATTGGACCGTGGTATGTCGTACTTCTGGATATATCATACAAAATGGAAATATCAGTTTGAGGGTTTTTGCCTCCAGATCCAGTGCCGAATATGTAATATGTCCTGGTCTTTAAATAATATCCTATTTCGAATATTAACGGTGTAATTCGCATACACTAAATTATCAAAACACTTTTCAGTTGCATATGTACACCCAGATATCCTTTTATTTACCTAAAACTTACACATAGCGTAACTATTTATAGCCTGGGGCGCAGTGCTACCATGCACGTCCACCACAGGCGGATGGACAGATGGAAAAAATCAGAGTATAGTTGCTAAAAGATGACTCTTGTGGTTTCAGGATGGTTGGGGTCTATTTCTGTTTGAAAAGATTTTTAATTGTTTCAGAATGATAATCTATGGCATATTTTTGTTTGAACTATCAAATTAAGGCTGTGACCTGTTTAAAATAGGCAGTTATAAAGCCTTTTTACTGTATTTTAAGGGGTGGGGGCAGGGTATAAATATACCCAGACTTTATAGCTCTGTATTCATGGAAAACAAGAGAAACATTACTCTTAATCATAATTTTCCACTGAAAAACTATTTGGAAGTATGCTTGAAATATAGGTATAAAAGTCAGAACCTCACACTGTTTTATATTGCATGTACCATATGTCTGATAACTAAGTAATGTTGGACGAAACTATAATGTACAAAAACAGAAAATAGAATACTATCTTATATTAATCAACGATAACAAATCAACACCAGCCTTACCAAAGCAATCCCCAATTTCCACTGGGAGCTCCTTTATCTTATTTTCAGATGCATTCAGCTTACTAAGTCTCTGCAAGTATCCTATGCTTAATGGCAACTCTGTGAGATCATTGTGAGATACATCCTGAAATGAAAACAATAGGCATTCATAGATATAAAAGCAAAACCCTTTCATATATGGAGTATCCTATAGTTCATAACACAAATTATACTTATTTTCATGGGAGGGAAATAAAATAATTTTCATAAACAAAGAGTCTAAATATCAACTTCGTCAATTTCTTCAAATGTGTCTATTACAAATGGAAAACTACAGTATCAGAAAAATTAACAATAAACTTGCACTAAATGAGAATCTTACCAAATACTCTAGGACGTTCAAATTTCCCATATCACCTGGCAAACTACTTAGTTTATTATGATCAAGCTGCAATGATCTTAAGTCTGGGAGCACAAACAGGCTTGCAGGAACCTCTTCTAGCTTATTGTGGCTGAGATTTAAACGTTGAAGGCACGTAAGGTCACCTATTGTCGGTGGTAGGCTTGAGAGACAGTTGTCCGAGAGCTGAAATAAAATTAGTAAATTGGATGATAATGTACACAAACCTGATAAAGAATTCTTGAATGAATATGACATTTCCATTATTGTTCCTTTTTTTCTTTAAATTTCCTTTTTGCTATATTTACCTACCATTATAGCATAAAACATTGTAAAGATTTCAGTTTAATAATATATAGATTTTCAGGTTTTTCCTCTAATATACCAGCTAATATACCAAGACTTGAGTGTAATCTTGTAATTGTGCACATATGCTAGTGCTTGAGTGGAAGAACTGGACTTTATATTCGAAAGTCAGTTTTTAACTAAAAACTGCTTCAATAAGAATTATGCCCCTGGCTACTAAAGGAATAAATCAATAGATTTGAAAACAAGGAAGCATGTTCATCTGGTAAATTAAAATTTAATAGGAAACTTAAATATACAGTGTATACAATGTGTTCCTAAGGAATTTTGTATATAACTACATGTACCACTTCCACATTGTACACAGTAATCCATCATGGTCCTTGGCTTTAATATTCTCTTACCATCTTTTCAACATGAAAAAAATTTTAAATTATTTATGAAAGCATGAGTTGTTGAAAATGAGTGACCTTGCACAATTCGTGATAGTTTTGTTCATTTGACTCCTTCTCTCATATCTTTACACATTCTACTCTACATAATTTTTGCTTCAATTACAGTAGTACCTCGAGATACGAAAGGCTCAACTTACGAAAAATCCAAGTTACGAAAGCCAATGCAAAACATTTTACTGCTCTACATACGAAAAGTTTTCAAGATACGAAAGGTTTCTGAAAGTCCGAGATTCGCCCGATAACAATTTTGAAACTCGCGCCGCACGCCGCCATCTTAGTGCTAGTAGACTCGCCACCATCCTCCTGCTCTCCCATTGGTTCCTGATGCTAGCCAAGCCATGAGATCCTTCTCTCTGATTGGACAGCATCCCTCCCATCATGCATCTTCTATACGTACGCGCTGGCGTCCCTTAGCTCGGCCACTCCGCACCCGAAACTTTACCGTACGCAATCGGCATTCGTTCGCTCCAACGATTTCGTTTAGTAACGTAAATTTGTTAGTGATTTCGTTGCAGTACATATTATCGTGTTGTGCGAAGACTGTATTATTACGTATTTGTGTAACTTTACGTAAATTAACGTAGTCATGGGTCCCAAGAAAGTTGAAATTCACGGAAAGAAGCGCATGCTGTCTCTGGAGACAAAGATGGAGATCATAAAGAAGTACGAAGCTGGTATGCGATTGAGTGTGATCGCAAAGGAATACGGCCGTAATCCGTCGACAATAGGCACCATCCTTAAACGGAAGGATGCCATCAAAGCAACTACACCATCGAAGGGCATCACTATTTTGTCCAGGCAAGAGGAGCCCAATGTGCACGACGAGATGGAACGGCTGCTCCTCATCTGGATAAAGACAAAGAAATCGCTGGCGATACAGTAACGGAGACAGCAATCGCTCACAAGGCCAGTGCTATTTTCAGCGATTTGATTGCGCAGGCGGAAGAACGAGGGAGGTGAAGGGACTTCAACGACCAACCCCAGAGTTCAAGGCTTCGCATGGCTGGTTCGAGAAATTTCGTAAACGGACTGGAATCCATTCGAGGTGCGTCATGGGAGGCTGCCAGCTCGGACACAAAGCGGCCGAAGCATTTAATAAGACTTTCGACGAGATGATGACCAAGGAAGGCTACAGTTCTCAGCAAGTCTTCAATTGTGATGAGACTGGCCTTTTTTGGAAAAAATGCCTCGTCGGACGTACATCACGGAGGAAGAAGAAGCAGCTACCCGGGCATAAGCCTATGAAAGACAGGCTTACGCTCGCACTTTGTTCAAACGCCAGTGGGGATGCAAGGTGAAGCCCCTACTGGTGTATCATTCTGAAGGACTCCTCGCCTTCAAGGCCCACAAAAGGTGCTGAAGGAGAAGCTTCCAGTGATGTGGAGGGCTAATGCAAAAGCCTGGGTAACGAGGCTTTTGTTCACGGAGTGGGTAAATCTGTGTTTTCGGCCCGACTGTGAAGAGTTTTTTTTTTGTTTTTTTGGAAGAGAAGCGCCTCCCCCTGAAATGTCTGCTGGTGTTGGACAATGCCCCTCCCCACCCTCCTGGCCTTGAGGAAGATATCCTAATGGAGTATTCCTTCGTTAAGATTCTTTTTCTTCCGCCCAACACCACCCCTCTCCTCCAGCCCATGGACCGCCAGCAAGTGATAGCGAACTTTAAGAAGCTGTACACGAAACATCTATTCAAGAGATGTTTCGACAATCACCGATACCACAAACCTCACCTTGCGTCAATTTTGGAAGGAAGCATTTCGACATCGTCATTTGCATCAGACTCATTGACCTACTTGGCAGAGGTTTCAAGGCGAACCTTGAATTCCTCGTGGAGAAACTCTGGCCTGATGCCGTACCTCCGCCAGAGACTTCGAGGGATTCGACGTGGGCGAAGGCTGGTGACTGCAGAGTCCAGAAACAGTTGATGATCCCGAAACTGTTTTTGGAACCCAGATCTTGATGGAATCGTTGCACTCGGCAAGTCCATGGGCTGGTCGTCGACGAGGACGACATCAACGACCTTATCTCGAGGAGCACCAGAGGAGCTTACGACGGATGACCTGAAGGAGTTGGAGGCCATGCAACTTAACGTCGTTCAAGAGGAGTTCTCTAGCAGCGGCGAGGAAGAGTAGGAGGAGCCTATGACAACGGCAAGAAATTAAGGATATTCTAGGCGCTTTTCATAAAGTGCAATTGTTTATCGAAAAAAAAGACACCCCTAAAAGGCTCACACAAAGGTCGTTTATTGCTTGCGCAGTTCGATGACAAGTTTGCTGAGTAATTTCAGGAACATTGTGAAAAGTAGGCAGAAGCAATCTTCCTTGGATCGTTATTTTTTAAAGAGGCCTTCAGCATTAGCAGGAGTAAGCAAAATGGAAGAACCAAGTGATAAAAAACAGAAAGTTGAAAGCAAAAAGGAAGAACCAAGTGATGAAAAACAGAACGTTGAAAGCGGTGATGAAGTTGAAATTCTGTAAAAAAAAAAAAAAAAAAAAAAAAAAAAACAAAAAAAAAAAAAAAAAAAAGCCTACGTAAAAGTAAAAAAAAAAAAGTTAAAAATAAAATAAAAAAAAAAATGTTTACGTAATTTCCAGATTTTTTGTAAGTTAAGTGTTTACAGTTTTTGTTAAGGTGTTTCGTAAATTTTAGTTTTATGGTTTTCCTTAAATTTTTTGTGTATTTTCATAAAGTTAAGTGTAGCTACGTTATCTGCCGTTTGTCCTCCTCCTCCTCTGCCGCCACTATCGGAGATAGCCTCACTCGAAAGGTAAGCTTCCACATTTAACGTTACAGTAATTAATATTTCTTGTACACTAATATACACTTTATTTACAGGTTTTCGATTTTTATTCTTAATTTAGGTATTGAATGGTCCAAATTGTTGTAGTATTTCATTGTTTATAGGTCAATTTAGCTTTATTATGAAATTTAATGGGGTGTTTTTGGAGGGCTTGGAACGGATTAGCCATTTTACATGTAAAATGTGTTCCAAGATACACAAAAACTCATTATACGAAGGCCGCCTCGGAACGGATTAATTTCGTATCTCGAGGTACCACTGTATTATCATTTTTTATAAAATAAACCCTATTCATACAGAACAAGCCCACAAAGGCCAATGGCTGAAATTTCAAGCTTTGAAAGATCATGGTGTTCATTGGAAAAAAAAAAAATAACAGAAGGTATTAAGAAATACAAGAAGAGATGAGTTATTGAAAAAGAAAAAAAAAAATTTAAAAAAAAAATAAATAAATAAATAAAAGTAAATTATAACAATACAAGGAGGATTGCTTTAGGGTAGAAATTCATTGCATTTTTTATTGAACTTTTGAGGAGGCTGTTCTACAGTTCAATGGCGTGAGGAATATGGGACCTCTGGAACTGAGAAGTTCGACAGCAAGGCACATTTACTGCATAGTGATGCAATGTCAGCAAATGATTACCTTTCTTGTCCTCCATTTTCTTTTGTCCTCCTATCTCCTATTAATATGACTTAATGTACATGTAACTCACACTAAGTACATCTCTCCTTTACTTACATCTAAGATCTGAAGAGACATTAGGTTATTGATCTTAGGAGAAATAGTTGTCAGCTGATTAGACGCCAGGTACAAACGAGTTAGATCCGTCTGTTCCCACCACCTGTCATCATCACTATTATCCATGCTCATATTCATTGTTAATTTCTTGGCTTCTTCATTGTCAATTTCGTGGATATGATAAACTTTGTCTGGAACTGAAATACATAATTTCTTGTATGTACTGTATGATAGCCAAGGCCATTGCAAAATAATACTTAAACTCTATACTATTCTAAAATGCACTGACAAAATCTCATTAAACAAAATCTCATTAAATGAATTAACATGAATTGCTACATTTTCCAAGCAGATATTTCAAAATTTCAAACATCGGTGCCATGAAAACGCACACTACATATCCTAACCTTCCACCATTCCTCTGTTTGAAAGGTTGAGCTGCCCTGATTTTCGTGCCATCTTTATAATCTGCGGATGCAATTCTTCTACTTTCGCTTCGCCAAAAACTGCACCTACATTTGCAAAACCTCCAACAACTGGTCTGCCACCTCGGATTCGAATTCTTGCTCGAACAGAAGCATAGGGTCTTGAAGGTTTTCGTGGTGGATTCAACCGAGGTGTACTTGTTCTTAGGGAGAGAGAGTGAGAGAGAAAAAAAAACTTTTAGGCAAGGAAAAATATTCAAGGTATCACACTATACAGCTTATGGAATTCATTCACATTCTCAACCTAAATATACTGTATACGTACAGAACACTGCAAAAGAGTGTACCATGATAAAGAATGGCCATGAACCATGTATAAACACTGTACTGTGAACTTTAACCTGGAAATGCTAGCACTACTTACGTCAAGACTTAATCATTCAGATAACACAATGATTCAGCAGCATAGCAAATTAATGATGAAATAAGGGAAGGCAGTTTTGAAATGTAAGGGTAAATTAAGGCTGAATCACAATAACCAAATGCAAATAGCTTACATGCTAATCTTAAGAAAACATGTCTCCTAGCAATGGCTGGTCTTAGTAAACTTTAGTCTCAGAGGGGTCAAAGCCATTTTATAATTCTACTGAATAAATGAAAAGATAATCAACTATTTCAGCCACTCAAAGAACAGTAGGAAGGTTCAAATAATCATAACAATGGGCATATTTGAAGACCTACTACATAGGAATTTAGACAGAATGTGCTGAGAAAGTGGAAGGAAATCATTTCAGTACCACCTCAGTATAGGGTAAATCTAACATAGAAACAATGATGAATATGATGATGATTATGTTATCACAATACTTATAGATGGACAGTATTACTTGTTAACCTAACAGAACGAAATGCAAGGGAAACTAACTTGTCTTCTTGATCTGAATCTTTTTTACTTGATGCAGCTGATCCTCTTCCGGA
The DNA here is from genome assembly GCF_015104395.2 of Macrobrachium nipponense. NCBI lineage: Eukaryota > Metazoa > Arthropoda > Malacostraca > Decapoda > Palaemonidae > Macrobrachium > Macrobrachium nipponense. The sequence continues at coordinate 84,639,186 of NC_087210.1, read as the reverse complement.
TGTCATTCTGGAGTTTGCCGATACCCTTGACACACCACGAGAACCACTGCGCACACTTCCTCGAGACATGCTAGTTCTTGGCGGCCCCATTGGCTTGGTGGCAGTTGGTGTGCTGCTTTGCTCTGAAAATAAATAATTCTGTATTATATACAGTAATCTAAATTTCACAGGAAAATAGCATACACAGGCAAATTAAATGCAGCTAAAAATGTGCAAAACTTTTGTCAAATATAATAATAATCCTACACTAAAATGCAAGAATGAAAGTTCTACCTCTATGAGATTAAGTTTAAAACATTATGTTTGCATGACAGACCAAAAATCTCTAATAAAAAATTTTTCTGAAAGAAGGAATAATGTTCTCATAGTTGAAATAGAAGGCAATATCTACAGTAAAATCTCAAATCACAATAATAAGTCAGTAAACCTTGTCTTAGACAAAAACAATTGCCATCTCCATTCATAATTCCAGAAGGAATGCAGTGTCCGGGAAATTTCATGATCACAAAATGGTCAATAAATAAGTTGTTACCAGTATATCAAAATTAATTTTGTCTTTATAAAACAACACATTCACTACTTTACAAACTGTTCTGCAATTTGTGAAACGTAATAAACTTGAATGAAACTGTCTACAAAAAGTGGTCATTTTCCCACCACTAAATTTCTGCATACAAGCCACAATAACAAGTAACCCATAGATGGGCAACTTTACTCAGTTTAGCACACACTTGCCAAAATCAAGATAAGCCAGCATAAACAATTCTAGGTCATTTTACTGAGAGTTTACTGCATTTATCTCTTTAATCTTGCTTAATACTAACAGGCAACCACCTAATGACAGAAGCAAATATATTATTATTAAAAGAAAGAGTTTAGGATGAACTAAAAGAATGAATACTAAAAAGCATATGGTATTTACTGCACCCAAAGCCAACACAGTAAAGGATACAAAGAAATTAAGACCAAATTTCAAAGGCAAAGGTAATATGATCTGTTACTTGCAGAACTAACTTTTTCCATTGCAATAACCTTCAAGTTCATTGTAAAAAACCTTCGGTACGTTGGAAAGTAGGAACGTCACAAAGTGCACATAAGATTTCCAAGAATAATATGCATTCAAGCAACAGCTTACTAAAGCTAGAAGGGAACCAAATTCTAGCAGCCTTTATGCTAAATGGAATTTCCCCTTTTAATAAAGGACACATCTCTCTTTGTATGATTGAGCTTTAAATTTGTTGTTAAACATACTCATATACTCTTAACACAACAAACATTACGATACTCTACCTTCCTTTTCCTTACAAACTGAATTATAAAAAGCTCCGTATCATGTCTTAGATGAAATACTTGATTTTAAACATTCTCTCTTAAATAGGTTCACTTTTTTTTTATATAGTAGCTTACACTAATGCAACACACTAACATTGGTTCCTCAAAATTAAAAAACAAATACATAAACCACATGCCTTGAATGTTACATCCAATGCAAATAAAGAGTAAAACCTTTCAGACTACAATTCTTATGGATCGAGTGACCTCCATAAAAGAAATATTAGAGCATTTTATGGAGGTAAGTACCCTGTTGATCTGTTGGGGAGAAAATTTTTGTTTTTGCCAACAAATCTATGTGGTTCACCATGATATATAAGCAGCATACTTTACTTTGAAGATATATAACTTACAAAATACCCTGTGATTTTTTCCCTTCATCAAATTCAGCACAAGGTTAAGATAGCAATCGACACTTGCAAGAAATATATTATACAAGAACTCAAACATTAGTCATTTCATTAAAGACGGAGAGTAAAAGACTGAATGCTAAAAAGACTCTTCGCAATCATTTCAAGTGTGCTGAACAATATTTTGTCCATTTCATGAATATTAAAAAAACAGCAGTTCAATAAATTATTTCTAATTTATTCTTACTATTTAATTTTACTATTTATTTGATGAATAGAGAAGAGCAAGATTTATATTTTCATTATTTCACAGAGAGGGAGAGTATTTGCTAATCCTCATAACTTCAAAAAGTACACTGTTTATATCACCAAAAACACTTTTTATATCACTCTTTAACTACCATGCTGTATCTATTTAGTAATAAAATAAAAGTAACTACAGTACGTACCAGCAAAGGTTTCTCAAAACTACAAAATAATATAGTATGAATACCTAAATGAAGAGTAATTGTTAAACACAAGGGAATTGCTACATATCAAGAGATGGAAATTTTATGCCAATTTAATTATACAAAATTTAATATTTATGTTTACCATTTACAATTCTCTTACTTTTACTTTTGCCTAAACATCTGGTTACAACAGACAAACTGGACTGAATAGCTGCTTTAAAATTGACACTGCTTGTAGGCAAACATTAGGCAAGACCTGCTATGCTTGGCAAACATTTCTCATTCTTGCAAGATAAAACTGCTCTCTTTCCTTCCCTCTGTCTACAGATCAGAGTTGTGTACTATTAAAATGGATGAGAAGAGGGAACTCCCAATAAAAAGTGCTGTGCAAGACTTGAGTCCATTAAACTTATATCAAGTCAAATTTTGTTATAAAAATCGCAAATCCCTCTTAGCAGAGAGAGGAGGTTGACTTCTGAGTTCTTCAGCTGTCATTTTTATCTCATTTTAGCATCCATCAAAGAGTTGGAAGCTTGGTAAGTGAGAATGTCACAGTTTTCAATTCACAATGCAAAGGAGCCTTCTTACATTGTGCTTTGCGTGGCCCTCGTCAAAGAGCACCTTTGGCCCCTACTACAATGCTTCCTGCCTTTCATTTGTCTTTTTTTACTACATTTTAATACTCCTTAGCTAACTCCAATTGGCAGTTCTTAAGAACACTCTTTAAGCTAGCCCTATGAGGTCTACAGATGTGAACCAGTTGTCCTGTTAAATCTATTATAATAAAAAAAAATTTCAATTCATACTTTAACTATGCATAGACAATAACTGGATGATGAGTGGGACATAGTGACTTTCAAGTGGTTCACAATATTACAAATGATAGCTATAACGTATTCACAAACTTCTAATAAAGTAAACAATACTGCATAACATGTATATAATACACATCTAACTGGCCCTACTTTGCTGAAAGCATAATCCAATTGTGACACTAACTGAAGGTACAAGGTATAATAAAAGTACATACATCTCACCGCCATGTCAAACTGGCATCTCCATGGTGTTTCTGCACAAACATTTAAGACAAAGAACCTGATGCAGCTGGATATGAAGATTCTCATCACAGCAAGGTACGCACAGAGTAATGACAGTCCTTACTTGAAAAAGTCCATCATATAATCTGTCTGGACTAAGATTCCAATATGAGATTTGGACACTATCAATCTGTCCTTAAGATTTTATTAACTGTATATAACATTTGCATCACTCCTAAACGACCAGCCTACAATAAGAAGTCTTTCACGAAGTTTGTTTCATGAGTTTACAAGGCAGTATAATGGTGACATCTTACTTAGGGTTTTAACTACAGAACAAGCCAAACCTATAGTTCTTAGAAATTCATTACATCCCATCAAAGCGCGAGATCCCAGAAGCTGGGTAAGGAAATGTTATCCTCAGCACATCAAAAATGACATATGCATTATTTTGATGATTTGGATAAAATAATAAGATACATTTAACACTTTCAACCGAAAACATATTACTATGTACAAGCAAAGACATTAAAGTATACAATAAAAATGCTCTGTAAAGAACTCCAAACACACAACTGCTGATCAAGAAAACATATCAGGAAATACTGACAAATAAGAGGAGCTCCCCAATAGCAAAGTAAGTCGCACTTGTCATTTATCAACATATTTCTCATTTGCAGCAGCTGTTCAGCCTCAGTTTGTCTGCTACATACACATATTTTAGCATCCATAAGAGCGAGAGCTTGTAACTGGTATAAAACTAGTTCTACAGTAGTTCAGACAAATTACCTGTTACTGAAGAAAACATTGGAAACCATCCTAGAAGGGGTAGAAAGGGTTGTAAATCATTACCAAATCATGCATCAGCGACATCTAAACTTTAAACATTTCCTTGGATGTACTGGAGGGGAGGGGAGGGGAGGGATATAAGCCTCTACAAATAAGACTTTGACTGCTGAATGGGTTAATTAATAGACATGCATAGAGGGGTTATGCACTACACACGCCTCAATATGAAAAGTCACTAAACATTTTTCCTTTATAAATTTTTTGGCTTTACAAATCACTTTCTATTGCAGCAGTAACTCCAAGTTATAAATCTAATTGTTTAAAGATTTGGGACAAGCTAAAACTATCTTCTACGTAAAAAGATGCTAACTATAGATCGATTTTTACAGTAACAATTAACAGAATAGAGGACATTTACTCAAGATCAAGACTGACTATTTACCATATTTGTAGAACTAGTCTCCATCAGTTTGGAAACCTCTAATTTTTTAAAAACTATTTTAATTTTTCTGGCATACAAACCTTAACGCATCAACGAATACCAAGTACGAGTAAGCTTTGCCAATAAATGGAAGTACTCACTGCCTTCCATACTGCAGCAACTTATCTACCTATCTTCTTAAGTGGTAAACAGAACTACAGTAAAAAATAACCTCAATCTTACACAATTTGAGTTGTGCGAATTCACAATAGTGCAAACTTTTGATTGGGACCTATCATACATGAGTGTTTTACAGACACAGCCAGTCCCCGGGTTACGATGCGGGTTCCGTTCTTAAGACACATTGTAAGCCGAAAATTGTCATAAGCCGGAACATTGTCAAAAATCCTAAGAAAACCTTACTTTTAATGCTTTGGGTACATTTAAAACTATGTAAAATGCATTCTTATTGCATTTTTCATAAAAAAAATGATATTGTTAAACTACAATAAAGTTTTGTACATACTTACCTGGCAGATATATACTTAGCTATAGTCTCCGACGTTCCCGACAGAATTTCAAATCTCGCGCGGCACACTCGACAGGTAGGTCAGGTGGTCTCCTTACCTTACCCGCCGCTGGGTGGCGATGTAACGAACCACTCCCGTAGCTTGTCAGATTTTTCTCTTCCACCTGTCTCCTGAGGGGAGGCTGGGTGGGCCATTAATCGTATATATCTGCCAGGTAAGTATGTACAAAACTTTATTGTAGTTTAACAATATCATTTTTGTACATGAACTTCCCTGACAGATATATACTTAGCTGATTGGCACCCTTGGTGGAGGGTAAGAGACAGCTCAATATACAGGTAAGACGGGAAACAACTAATGTTGTAGGATATAAAAACCTTGGTTCTCACCTTTTTCAGGATGAAGAACTTCATAGATACTATCTCTGAGTCTGCATTGCCTGGAGAGCTACAGCTAGGACGTGACCTGATGCTGAAAGACTCTCGGATCTACCACTGGGATATGTGATCCCCTATTGTGGTAGAATCCAAGTCGGATGCTGTTTAGAGGGACCTTGTCCGCTTACCTAACAGATCCTTACCACTACCTCTGCAAGGAGCCAAAACCCACCAGACCACCTAACCAAAATACAAAGGGTTAATATTACGACAAAAAGAGGTGCCTCCTGCAACCTCTTTTCAGACAACCAAAAACAACAATATAAAATATAGGGTACATATAAAAAATTTACACAGGATAAGTTTCAGCTCCCTGCCCCAGCACCGAATCCGCCAATACGAAAGGACCCAAGGCGAAGCATTTATCATATGTGATTTTTACATCACGTAGGTATGGTTTGCGAAAACCGATTGGCATCTCCAAAAAGTCGCCTCCATCAAGTTCCGCACAGACATATTTTTTCTGAATGCAAGCGAAGTTGCGATGGCTCTCACCTCGTGAGCTTTCACTTTCAGTAGTCTAAAATGATCTTCTTACAGGCAACATGTGCCTCTGTAATAAGGCTTCTCAAGAAAAAAGGAAAGAGCATTCTTCGACATGGGCCGAGTGGGTCCTTTAGGCGGCCACACCAAAGCACATCTTGATTAGCCTTAAGTTGTTCCTTCCTCTTAAGGAAATACTTCATAATTCTCATAGGGCAAAGAGTTCTTTCAGGCTCTTCCCTACTAGAAAAGATAACTACGAACTTCAAAGCTCCTGGCCAAGGGCGTGATGGTTTTCATTCTTTTGCCAGGAAACTTGGAAGAAATGAACACACCATAGAATCTTCCTTAAAACCCTACATTGCCCTCAATAGCTGGAGCTCACTCACTCTCTTAGCTGTAGCTAGGGCCAAAAGGAAGATAGCCTTCTTCGCAAATCCTTGAAAGAGGCTAAGCCAGGAGGTTCGAATCTAGACGATCCAAGGAATTGTAGGACTACGTCTAGATTCCAGTTCGGTACTACATGAGGTACCCAAGCTTAATGGTTTCAAATGATCTAATAAGATCATGCAGGTCCTTATCATCGGTATATTTAAGCCTCTATGCCGAAATACCGCCGCCAACATACTGCGGTATCCCTTAATAGTTGACACAACCAGATGACATTCTTCTTTGAGGAAAATAAGGAAATCCGCAATTTGGGTCACAGAGGTACTGGAAGAGGAAATGTTCTTCCTCTTGCACCAACGTCTGAAGACATCCCACTTTGACTGGTATACACGCAAGGTGGAAGGTCTCCTCGCTCTTGCGATTGCTTTAGCAGCTGTTGCTGAAAAGCCTTTCGCTCTGACCACACTTTGGACAGTCTGAACCAGTCAGACTGAGAGCGAGGAGATTTTTTGTGGTACCTGTCGAAGTGGGGTTGTCTGAGTAGATCGCTCCTTAGCGGAGAGCGATCTTGGAAGGTCCACCAAACCATTCCAGTACCTCTGTGAACCATTCTTGGGCCGGCCAAAAGGGAGCGATTAAGGTCATTCTCGTTGAATCGGACTCTACGAACTCTTGATGGTTAGCCCCAGGATCTTGAAGGGGAAACGCGTAGACTCGAGTCCGTTCCAGGTCTAGAAGAAGAGCATCTATTGCTACTGCCTCTGGATCTGATATCGAGAGCAGTAAGGATCCAGCCTCTTGTTCTTTGACGTGGCAAAGAGGTCTATGTGTGGCCTGCCCCATAACTTCCACAGGCTTTGGCATACATCCAGATTGAAGGGTCCACTCTGTGGGAAGGACCTGATCTTTCCTGCTGAGGAGATCTGCTCTTACATTCCTTTCTCCCTGTACGAACCTGGTGAGAAGCTTGATTCCTCTTTCTTCTGCCCACAGAAGAAGGTCTCTTGCTGTCTCGTACAGGGAGAAGGAATGCGTCCCCCCCTGTTTCCTGATGTATGCCAGAGCTGTAGTGTTGTCCGCGTTGACCTGCACTACCGATCTTCTGACTTTGGGCTCGAAAGCCTTCAGAGCCAACCACACAGCCATCAACTCCTTTCTGTTGATGTGCCAGGCTACCTGGTCCCCCACCAGTACTGGACACTTCGCTGGTTCCCAGAGTTGCACCCCACCCCATGTCCGACGCGTCGGAGAACAACACCAGGTTGGGGGTCTGTGATTGAAGAGACAGTCCCCTTCGCAAAGAGGTTGGGATCTGTCCACCATAAGAGATGTTTCTTGATGTCCTGGGATAACGACAGGGAAGAACGTCAAATCCTGAGAACGACGACTCCAATTCCGTGAAGAAAAGAATTGGAGTGGTCTCAGGTGCAACCTTCCTCAGGGAAACGAATTGCTCCAGAGAGGAGAGCGTCCCCAGCAGACTCATCCACTCCCTCACTGTGCATACTTCTTTCCCTAAGAAGGTTGTTACTCTCTCGAATCCTCGGGCTATCCTTTCCTGCGAGGGAAAAGCCCGAAAAACTCAGAGAGTTCATCTGTATCCCGAGATACACACACACTTGCTCTCGGGAATTAGGGTGATGACTTCTTGAAATTGACGAGAAGTCCCAAAGCCTTCGTCAATTCTAAAGTACTTGTAAGTCCTTTCAAACAACGATCTTCTGAATTGGCCCTTATTAGCCAATCGTCGAGGTACATGGATATCCTCACCCCTTTCAAATGAAGCCATTGAGCCACATTCCTCAAATCCCCGTGAACACTCGAGGGGCCGTCGAGAGGCCGAAACACAGAGCCCTGAACTGAAAAATTTTCCCCCCCCCCCCATCATGAATCTGAGAAACTTCCTCGAGGAAGGATGGATCGGTACGTGGAAGTAAGCGTCCTGTAAATCCAAGGAAACCATCCAGTCCCCTGGACGAAGTGCTGCCAGCACTGATGAAGGCGTTTCCATCGTGAACTTCTTCTTTTCTACGAAGAAGTTCAGGGCGCTTACATCCAACACCGGTCTCCATCCCCCTGAGGACTTCGGAACTAGGAAAAGGCGGTTGTAGAAGCCCGATGAATGATGGTCTGTCACTAGTTCGATAGCCCCCTTCTCCAGCATCTGATCTACTGCTAGATGGAGAGCTTGATTCATGATGGGGTCTCTGTACCTGGCCGTCAGTTCCCTTGGGATGGCCGTCAAGGGAGGTCTTTCGACGAAAAGGGATGAGGTAACCTCTCCTCAAAAATTAATAGAAAGGGTCAAGGATTTTCGCCCCTCTTTTTGGGCCCAGACTTTTCTGCAAACTCTAAGAGTCTGGCGCCCCACCGTTGATTGAAGGACTTGCAAGTTACTTGGGGGCTTTAACAGACTTGGCGAAAGTCTTACCCCTTCTTGAAGGTCTAACGACCTCTAAACGTAGAGGTTCTTGATGAAGATGCCCCTCGAAAGGGTTCTCGAACACTTGCCTTTTCCTTCTTAGCCTTGGTAGGGAAGGAAGGGCGAGGTTTTTCTTGCCGACTGTGCCAAAAGGTCCTGGGTGGCTTTGGCCGAAAGTGACCTCGAAATGTCCTGCCACTCGATGTTTCGGGAACAACTGAGTAGACAGAGGAGCAAACAGCAAAGAAGACCTCTGAGCATGGGGAGACCGACTTCGTTTAAGAAGGAACAATAAACAGACCTCTTCTTCACGATCCCGCCCCAATAAAGGGAGGCGATTTTCACTCGCTCCGTCTCTTACCGACTTGTCCATACAAGACAAAACACACATAAGATCTTCTGGCGAAATTGACTCTGGCACTTCAATTTTCCTTGGCTAGGACTCCCAACGACCAATCAAGGAAGTTAAATACTTCTAGCACTCTAAACATACCTTTTGAGCAAATGATCCAACTCATTCATTGCCCAAGTCGTCTTAGCAGAGTTAAGGGCAGTTCTCCTTGTCGATCTACCAGTGCCGAAAAATCCGAATCAGCCGAAGACGGTAGACCCAATCCTAAGGGCTCTCCTGTTTCGTACCAGAAACCAGCGCGTCCTGATAACCTTCGCAGGAGGAAAAGCGAACATCGTTTTTCCCCGCTTCTTCTTTGGAAGCCATCCAGGAACCAAAACTCCTCAGTGCCTTCTTCATAGAAAGAGTTGGCTTCATCCTCACACAAGAAGAACTCTTCGCTGTCTTCGCCGTTGAAAAAAGTGAGTGAGGAGAAGGAGGAGCCGTAGGCGTAAGGGAATCCCCAAAAACTTGTAAAAGTAGCTCTGTAAGCTTCTTGTAAAGAAGAGACAGCAGCAGAAGTGTTCGGTTCCTCATCCGAACCTTCTAGGACGTCTTCTCGAGGGCTTGGCCAGAGCGCGGAAGATCCTTATGTGACGAAGGGATCCTAGCAGGAGTTGACGAGAGAGGTTGGAGAACGCCCTCTCTTAGAAGAGTTCACATCACTGGAGAACGATGAGAAGATCTGGGAAGTCTACGATGAGACTCCCTCTTCGAGGTATACGGAATCTCAGCCGAAGGAGAGGTAGGGCTCCTACTCCGAGAATCCTCGGAAAACATCCACAGGGCGCTTACGAGGAGGCGAGCGCCTACTATACTCTATGCGCCTATCCTGAGGCGAGCGCGCTGCCAGGAGAAGAGCGCCTATCGAGAGCAGAGCGCTTGCGCGGCTCTCCATACCTGTCCAGTTGCGTACGATCAACGGAAGTCCGACTGGAAGGCGAAATGCGCCTACTAGGAGAAGGCTGCTTGCGAGACTCTTGACGTCTAACAAGAGGGTAACATTCAGGAGAAGGGCGCTTCAAAACTAACGAGCAACCTACTTGGAGAAGGGCGCTTCCGGGATTCCTGGTGCCTACCAAGAGACAAACGGTCAGGAGAAGTGCGCCTAGAAGCGGGAGAGCGCCTCACGGAGAAGGGCGCTTGAAAGACTCTTGTTGTCTGCCCCTAGGAGAATATCAGGAGTATGACGCCTTAAAAGAGACGGAGCGCCTACTAGGAGATCTATGTGCAGTAGGCTCTTGGCGCCTACCTTGCGGGGGAGCGGCTAACAGTAGGCCGTCTATCATGCACACGACTCCTACCAGACTCTAGATGCCTGTCAGGAGAGAAGTCACGATCCGACACTCGAGGAGAGTGACATCTGGGAGAAGAAACGCCTACTTGTATAAGGGCGCCTTCTAGAAATCTTGAGGCTGCTGAAGGAGAAGTTTCAACGCGAGGGAGTTGAAAGAAATCGCGTGATGAGCAGGTGCAGTGCGCTTACCGGAAGCGGGAATCCAATCTGAAGAAAAAACTTCTTTCTCCATAGAGCGTCCTACCGATGTTTGGCGTCTTGAAATCGAGAGAGAGCCAGGCGAGCGAGGGCGCTCACTCGAGCGAGGGCGCTCAACCTGCGAGCCCCCACCTTCATACGAAACCTCCCCTATGAAGGAGAACGATCCTCTGAAGAGCGGCGCCTAGATCTCTTGATCGGAAGAGAAACGTCCTTCTTCCTACGTGATCTAACTGCTAGAGTGTCTGCTAGCGCCGTGATCTGAGCTTGAAGTCCCGCGAGTACTCTCGTAGGAGAATCTTCTTGTTCTTCCTCGGAAGCAGCGAGCGCGAGCGCGAGAAGAAGAACGATCACAGGATTTCTTGGGTTTCTTCGCCACCACGACGATTCTTCCGGGAAAAAACCCCTCCGGACTAGAAGCCAAAGGACTGCAGGGAGCCTTCCAAGCCCTCTTCAAACCGGGCGCGCGCAATCCGGGGAGTTCCAACCTCTCTTCGTAGAGGGAGACGACGAAGAGGAGAAGCATTGGCGTAGGAGCTCCTTCCTTGTAGCGATCCGAGGCAGCCTGGAGCGTACTTCAGGATCTGCCGAGGGGACGCCTGACCGGTGGGGGCTCTCCCTAGCCCTCCTGCGGCTTTCGACTTTCCTACTCCACTGGAACTGGGAGTCTGGAAGAGGTCTAGGCCTAGAGGCACTAAGGAGCCGGTCAGACGCACCCTCCACAACACTGGGGACACTGCACTGATCACTAACACTCTCCTTCCACTCCAACTGACGAATCTTCTGATCCAGTATGAACGATTCTTGGCTTTCAGAGCTGCCGCCTCCGAAGGGGCGAATCTTCGGCTTCGGTGCGGGGAGCCTGGCTGCAACTTGGGAAGAAGGTTCTAATTCTACGTTAGTACTATTAGGATCCAGATCCAACTCACTCATTCTAGATCTGCTAGAACTTCTAGAGGAAGCCTTACGCACTCTATCACGTTCCAACTTCCTAACATAAGAAGAGAGAGCCTTATATTCTTCTTCATTCAATCCCTTACATTCCTTACAAGGGTTAGCAAAAGCACATTCATTCCCTCTGCATTTCATGCAAACCGTGTGGGGGTCTACCGAAGCTTTCGGCAACCTCACCTTACATCCTTCATTCACGCAAACCCTAAACAAAACCGAAGTTTTAACTACCGATTCTAGATCAGACATCGTTAAAGAAAATCAAACTCAAAATCAAACCGGTCCACAATCAGCGTATGCCAAGCCAAACAAAGCGAATACGTCACCAAAAGAAGTCCAAATTAACTCCAGGCAAGCGAGAATCGAAAAACTATCGAGAGGAACCGACAACAGTTGTTATCGTTCCCGCGACAGAGAAAAATCTGACAAGCTTACGGGAGTGGTTCGTACATCCGCCACCCAGCGGCGGGTAAGGTAGACCACCTGACCTACCTGTCGAGTGTGCCGCGAGATTTGAAATTCTGTCGGGAACGTCGGAGACTATAGCTAAGTATATATCTGTCAGGGAAGTTCATGTACAAAAATTTCAAATATTGATTATTTTGCATTTTTGGTGTCACATTTCTTCTGCCAGACCAACGCTGTAGCCATTGTAACCATGGAAATAATTTCTGATGAATATAACATAATATTATTTAAAAGTTAGGTTAATATTTAGGGAGCAAGATGAGGGTAATATTTAGTGTGCAAACTCTGTAAGTATGCATTTATTAGCATTTTTAGACTGTGCCAAACTTTGCACGAGGGGGTTCAGAACTTAACCTCGCATAAGTTTGGGGTAATACGTACTGTATAGTTCATTGTTTATTCTTTACACATGCGGTATTAGTGATATACTTCAGTTCAGTTATTCTACATATGTATTATTTTTGTTCTACTTCTTTGTAGGATACTGATTTTTGTAGTTTCTTCCATAAACCTTTCACATTTATTAAAAGGTCATAACAATACACACAGTGTTGAACTACATATGCTACATTTATGGGTTTGATGTATTTAATTTTTTTTTTACGAAAACCATACCCAATTCGTAGCTAAATAATGATTCAATGTGAATTATGTATGTACGGTAAAATTGGATTTCAATTTAATTTTTCCATTCATACCCATATTTGTTTCTAACAAATGCAAATATTGTTATATAGTCAATCCAAAATCAATCTTTTGCTAATAAAATATTGTATTCAGTTCTCCCTATATGATCTAATCCCTTTTCATTTGCATCTCATAATATTATGAGATTTTCTTATCTTTAAATGCTACATCTTATGCTTTAAATACAGTAATTACATGTATTAACAGTACAGTACTTAATGTAAACCTTGAACTCATATCCAGTATACATACATTCAAAACATTTTCCTATGATTCCTATATAACAAGAGTATGATAAAATCAAACTTCACAGAAATATTGAATAAAGAAAAGCAAAATGTATTAATTTATAATAATATTAAGCAATGTCATCCTTAACCTTACCCATTTCCAAATCTCTTGGGCTATTCGAAACTGAAGAATGAGTTTCTCAGAGGTCTCAAAGGACGCCGAGGCTACAGGAAGAGGCAACGTCCAAATGATCAAACACCAGGGCTGATGGGTGCTGGTATCCTGTTAAAAAATATCTTGGAATTATTTACAAATATTTTACTCTGAAACATGAATAAAATTCTATGACATGCAAATTGCCTTCTGATTTCAAAAAGAATTTATTACTCCATAAAATTGTTGCACCTCATCATTCAAGTCTTCCTATAGGAAACTTTCTTACATTAAACGGCAGCTTAGTACATCTCACAACTGTGGAATAAAGTCTTCACATGAATTCATATATAACCAAAACACTGTAAGACTGTATACGAAGAAAACATCAGGGGGAAAATGAATTAAGTGCTGATCTGTTGTCTCAAGGGTTCTATAATTAAATTTACCAATTGAACCACCATCCTAAAACAAATCAACTGTGCATAAACTGTCATTAAGGAAAAAAAAATAAAACTTATAATCAAGCCAATCGTGACTTTAATTCATGTAGGTTATTGGTTGGTATTTTGTGAGGACCTAAAAATTCTTAAGACCTCTGCTCTTCGCATAACAGAGACAGAAAAAGTCAAACCTTAAAAAAATGTTATTGTTATAATACAATTAAGTTTGTTCATACTTACCTGGCAGATATATATATAGCTGTATTCTCCGAAGTCCGACAGAATTTCAAAACTCGCGGCACACGGAGTGGGCGGCCAGGTGGTAGTACCCATTCGCCGCTGGGAGCAGATATCAGGAACCATTCCCATTTTCTATTCATATTTTCTCAGTGCCACTGTCTCCTGAGGGGAGGTTGGGTGGGCACTTAATTATATATATCTGCCAGGTAAGTATGAACAAACTTAATTGTATTATAACAATAACATTTTGTTCATGGCAACTTACCTGACAGATATATATATAGCTGAATCCCACCTTCGGATGGTGGAAGAGACAATAGGATTTGTAGGAAACTTAAATTAAGTAGATGATGTACACCCTTGGTTCCTCACCTGTTAGCAAAGTAGAACTCTGTGATTACTGTCACTTAAGCCTGCTTGTGCTTAATCAGAGTTGCCAGCCAGGTGGAGACCTGTAGTGCTGGTGCGCTCTGGATGCTCTGTCAACGGGGACGTGACCTCAACATGACAAGAACATCGAGCCATACATATGAGGGCAACGAAGCAACTGACCACCACCTGACCAACTATCCAAGACCCCCTGAACACTAAACTAAGAGATGGGAGGTCTTCACCAAAGACTCACCACAACCAAAAAACACAACAACTAAAAACTAACCTAAACCTAACTAAGGGATAGGGAGAGAGCTACCTTCAGCCCCCAAGACTGTGTCTGCAGAAATGTATGGCCCAAGAGAACAACAGTCCTCGTATATCATTCTCACACTCTCAAGTAGTGAGAGGCGAATACTGAGTTGCTCCTCAAAAGGTGGCGTCAAGGATGTCCTTGATCGACATGTTCCTTTGGAAGGCAAGCGAGGTGCGACAGCTCTGACCTCGTGGAGCTTTCACTCGCAAGAGGCTCAAATCGGTCTTCTGGTAAGACGAATGAGCCTCTTTAATCACGTCCCTCAGAAAGAACGCCAAAGCATTCTTGGATAATGGTAATCGGGTCGTTTAAAAAAAACCGAACACCACAGATTATCTGAGGGACCTCGTACCTCCTTTGTCTTGTGAACATAAAACGTTTAGAGCCCTGACAGGGCACATGGCTCTCTCAGGTTCTTGGCCCACAAGGCTTGTCATACCCTTAATTTCAAAAAGCTCCTTGGCCAAGGGTTAGACGGTTTTCATTTTTTGCTAAGAAAGTGGGACTCAAAGAGCAGACAGCATTGTCACCTTTGAAGCCCACCTGCTTACTAAAGGCTTGAATTTCGCTAACTCTCTTCGCCGTCGCCAGAGCAGTTAGGAAAAGAGCCTTCTTCGTCAAGTTCCTAAGAGACGCTGCATGGAGAGGCTCGAAAGGACTCGACATCAACAGTCTAAGGACTAAATCTAAGTTCCAAGAAGGAGGCCTCGCCTGAGGTATCTTGGTAGTCTCAAACGATCTCAAGAGATCGTGAAGATGTCTGTTGTCAGTAAGGTCTAGGCCTCTGTGTCGGAAGACTGCTGACAGCATACTCTTATATCCTTGATGGTCGGGACTGCCAGCTTCTGCACATTCCTTAAAAATAGCAGGAAATCGGCTATCTGGCTCACAGAGGTAGAAGAGGAAATTCCCTCCTTTCCTACACCATGCCCTGAAGGAAGCCCACTTCGACTGGTAAACAGCTCTCGAGGAAGTCCTCCTTGCGTTTGGCGATCGCTTTCGCAGCTGCTTTAGAAAAACCTCTCGCTCTGGCCAACTTTTCGATAGTCTGAACGCAGTCAGACCCAGAGCGGAGAGGTTTCGGTGATATCCTGCGAAGTGGGGCTGTCTGAGTAGATCTTTCCTCCAGGGCAACGTCCTCGGAAAGTCTATGAGGAAGGACATTACCTCCGTGAACCATTCCTTCGCGGGCCACATCGGGGCGATCAGGGTCAACCTCGTCCCCTCCGATGCCGCGAACTTCCTTACGACTTCCCCCATGATCTTGAATGGCGGGAAGGCATACAGGTCCAGGTTCGTCCAGTCCCAGAGCAGAGCGTCTATAGCGACTGCTCCCGGATCCAACACAGGGGAGCAATAAAGAGGCAACCTCTTCGTCCTCGACGTCGCAAATAGGTCGACTATAAAAGGACGTCCCCACAGTCTCCATAGTTCTCGACAGACGTCCTGGTGCAGCGTCCATTCTGTCGGCAGGATCTGATCCTGTCAGCTGAGAAGGTCTGCTCTGACGTTCTGGACTCCTGCGATAAATCTCGTCAGGATCCTGATTCGCCTCGCATCTGCCCACAGCAGAATCTCCCTCGCTAAGTAAAATAGAGGACGGGAGTGTGTACCTCCCTGATTCTTTAGGTACGCAAGGGCCGTGGTGTTGTCCGAGTTGACTTGGACAACTTTTTCTGCAACCTTTTGCTGGAAGAACTGTAGCGCCAGGAAAACCGCCG
This sequence comes from Macrobrachium nipponense, assembly GCF_015104395.2. Taxonomy (NCBI): domain Eukaryota; kingdom Metazoa; phylum Arthropoda; class Malacostraca; order Decapoda; family Palaemonidae; genus Macrobrachium; species Macrobrachium nipponense. Next base: position 84,623,075 of record NC_087210.1, on the reverse strand, counting down.
CTAGTTCCTTCACATTGAGGTGCCAGGACACCGTTCCCCTCCAGGCGCCTGACACTTCTTCCCCTCCTAGTGTTGCTCCCCATCCCGACACCGAGGCGTCGGAAAACAACACTAGGTCGGGCTCAGAAGTTTAGGGACAACCCCTCTCGAAACTTCCGAGGATCTAACCACCATCTTAGATGGTTTTTCACCGATTTGGTGATCATAAAGGTCGCATCCAGATCCTCTTTGACTCTCCATTCTTCTGCCAAGAAAAACTGGAGAGGCCTGAGGTGTAGTCTTCCCAGGGAAACAAACTTTTCCAGCGAGGAAATGGTCCCCAGCAGACTCATCCACTCCCTCGCCGAGCAAGCTTCCTTCCCCAGGAAGGCCGAAACTCTCTCTAAGCCTTGCAGCTGTCGTTCCTGGGAGGAAAACGGAAACTGCTCGAAAAGCCAACTGAATCCATCTGAATCCCCAGATACACGATGGACTGTGTTGGGGTCAGATGCGACTTTTCGAGGTTGACCAGAAGTCTCTTCTGACGATGCTCTGATAAGCCAATCGTCGAGATACAGGGACACTCTTATCCCTGCAGAATGTAACCATCTCGCTACGTTCTTCATGAGCATGGTAAATACCATCGGAGCCGTGCTTAATCCGAAACAAAGGGCTCGGAATTGCCAAACTTTGTCCTTTAACACAAACCTCAGAAACTTTCTTGAAAGAGGGTGGATAGGAACGTGAAAGTATGCGTCCTGTAGGTCCAAGGACACCATCCAGTCGCCCGGTCTCAAGGCTCCTAGAACCGACTGAGGCGTTTCCATCTTGAATTTTTTCTTTTCTATGAAAAGATTCAGCCTGCTTACGTCCAAGACTGGACGCCACTCCGACGACTGCTTTGGTACCAGGAAAAGTCTGTTGTAATATCCTGGTGACCCTAGGTCTAAGACCTGTTCCACCGCTCTTTATTTGATCTATTTGATCTAAAAGAAAAAATCGAAAAGAATCTGACGATTTTCTCCCCTTGATATGGACGGCGGAAAGATCTCTGGGAGTTGTGGATAGAGGAGGAGGGTCCAAAAACGGGGATCTTGTACCCCTGTGTTCCACTATCTTGAGGGACCACGCATCTGTATCTCTCTCTCTCCCACGCCAACGCAAAGAACTTTAGCCTGGCTCCGACCGGCATCTGAAGGACTTGATTTTCACTTAGAGGATTTAGGCTTGAAGGAAGCTCTTCCTCTTGAAAGCCCTCTCCCTCGAGGAGCAGCTCTCGAGGGAGGAGCGCCACGAAAGGGTTTAACCTTCCTAGGTGGTCGTCCAAAAGACGACGTAGTAGGGACTGCGGGACGTCTTGAAGACTGGGCCAAGAGGTCCTGGGTAGCCTTCTCCTGTAGGCTCACTGCCAGGTCCTTTACCATAGCCTGGGGGAAGAGATGGCTCGAAAGAGGCGCAAAGAGAAGCTCCGCTTTCTGCGTTGTAGAAACAGACCTAGCCGCAAAGTTGCAGAAGAGCGCTCTCTTCTTGAGAAAAGCAGTGCCGAAATGAGACACTAACTCTTCCGAACCATCCCTGACAGCCTTGTCCATGCAGGATAACACATTGGACAGCTCCCCCAGACTTAACGAGTCAGGACTCCTAGATTGAAGATCCAGGACTCCCAAGCACCAGTCTAGAAAGTTAAAGACCTCAAGAGTCCTTAACAGTCCTTTCATGTGATGATCAATCTCCGTTGGCGTCCACGAAATCTTAGCAGTCGATAAAAGGGACCTCTTCTGAGCATCGACCAGACTAGCAAAGTCCCTTTAGGAAGACGACGGGATCTTAACTCCTACTTCTCCTTTGGTCTCATACCAGATGCCGCCTTTCCCACTTGAAGGAGGAAGGGCGAAAGTCGACTTGCCCTGATCCTTCCGACGTTCCATCCAATCTTGCAACTTCTTAAACGCCCTCTTAGTGGACAAAGTTTTCATTTCCACAAACTCCGGAACCTTGCAAGACTTAGATGACGAAAACTGAGAGGGTGGAGACTTGGGAGCTGCAGGCTGGAACTTCTCTCCAAAAGAAGAGCGTAACAGTCGAACCAGCACTTTGTAATCTGACACAGACGAAAACCGAAGGCTGTTCCTCCTCAACTGAGTCCGCCGGACTACTAAGCTCTCCTTCCTCCCTAAGAGGCAAAGGAGATTGCACCTCTGGAGAGGGCGTGCGCCCAACGGGTCTAGCCTTCAACAAAGGCTTTCGAGGATTAAGTGTAGCAGCTTCTTCAAAGCGACCGACCTTCTGTCGATCCTTAGAGCTCGAAGAACGAAGAACGTCTTGACCGCGCTGAGCGTCAAGAGAGGCAACTCTAACTCGCTCTAGAGGAGCGTCCTTACGCTTTCCGCTAAAGCGTCCAGCTTTCGCTTTCAAAGCGTCCTTCTGGGCGCTCTCGAAAGCCTTCTCAAAAGGCAAAGCGTCTAGCAAAACGTCCCGACGAGCATCCTCAAAAGCGTCCTGCCGAGCGTCCTCAAAAGCGTCCTCCAAGGCGTCCTGCCGAGCGTCCTCAAAGGCGTCCTGACGCGCGGGCTGATCAGGACGTCGAGAGGGAAGAAAAGTGTCCTGTCCACGAGACTTCCTACCAGTAGAACGAGAACGAGGAAGCTCCGAAGGAGAAGCAAGCGGAGACAGAGACGAACGAGGAGACGGAGAAGGGGACTGCCTCGTCCTCTTGACAGGCAGTCTGGCGTCCTTCCTACGCTTAGGCTCGACTGCTGCTGGGCGAGTCTTCTGAGCCATTAAAGCTGACAATTGGTCTTGAAGAGACACAAGAATATTCTTCGTTGGTGAAGAAACTAGAGGAGGTGAAGGGCTGAACCTGCGAGAAGACGAGGGGCGAGGGGACGCCTCCTTCCTTCTCACAGGTACAGCAACCTGCCTCTCCGAAGCGCGAGAGAAGCGCTTCTCAGCGTCGTCCTCAGACGACGTCCTACCTCTCTTCTGTGGAGGAAACGCGTCATACGACGCAGCGGAGAAGACCGCAACGATAACGGAGGAGAGAGGGGACGTGAAGCGTCCTCCCTCGAAAAGTCCTTTTTCAACGGACGCGAGTCTCTCCGAGCGCTCCACCCCTTGCGCGGGGAGGGCGCCTCGGAGGACGAAACACAGTCCTTAAGGATGCGAGCCTGAGCACGCTCCTTGGCAGCCTGGGAACTAACAACAGGTCCTGCCGAAGGGACGCCAGATCGGTGGGGAGCCCCCGTAACCCTCTTGCGGCTTTCGACATACCCACTCCCTGAGTCCTGGGAGTCCGATAGAGGTCTAGGCCTAGAGGCATTATGGGGCCGATCTGACAACACTAGGGGCACGATCACACACTTTACTTGAGCCGTTTTCTAAGGCCAACACTTTGGACTCTAGAGTGCGTAACGACTCTAGAATCAGAGAAAGGGCATTACCTTCTCCAGACACAGAATCAGGGCCCTCAGGCAACAACACAGGATTAGGTGAAGCAAATTCTACTGGTGTTAATATAGGTGAAATGTTACTTCCCTTACCTTTCGTAGAACCGCTCTTGGAGGAAGCCCTCCTGATCCTATCGCGTTCCAACTTACGCCGATAGGACTCATACACCTTCCATCCATCATCGGTCAAACTTTTGCATTCATTGCATCGATCATCCAACAAACAAACATGCCCCCTACACCCCATACATACTGTGTGGGGATCTACCGATGATTTCGGTAGCCTCACCTTGCAATCACTCTTCACACACACTCTGAAGCTCACTGAACTTGATCCAGAAAAGCCAATCCAAAATAAAAAAACAGTCCACTATCGCGTATGCCAATCCAACAATCCAGAATCAATAACCAAAAGTCAATCCAGATACTTAGAACGAGTCAAATCCAAAAATCCTAGGCGGAGGTCTGTAAACAGTTGTTTACCGACCGGCGACAGAAAAAATATGAATAGAAAATGGGAATGGTTCCTGATATCCGCCTCCCAGCGGCGGGAATGGGTACTACCACCTGGCCGCCCACTGCGTGTGCCGCGAGTTTTGAAATTCTGTCGGACTTCGGAGAATACAGCTATATATATATCTGTCAGGTAAGTTGCATGAACAAAACTCTAGATTTAAAAAAAAATACTCATGTATAAGCCATGCATAACTTCTTGCTGCACTATTGCAATAGTGCAGCAACAGTATAAACTACTTAAATGCTCTATTTGGCTACAAACCTTCAAATGCTCCAAGATAGAGGCAAAGGAGCATTAGGATACAACAGACAAGTGCTTTACCCTTTCTAGAATTGTAAGAGAAGACGAGAGGTAAGCAAATGCAAGTTTAAAAGAAAAGGGCAGCTTTGGTCCTCAAGAAACTGTTGTAAAGGACTGATGGGAGCTTCTCTCTCCTCAACAGTTCAGTGAGATTTTCCACTAAGAATGATGGAGTACTTTATCTTAATACAACCACCTCTCATTAGGAATAAACCTGTCAGTTATATGTGGTGATATTCTAGAAATAAGATTTGTGGTCATCTTAAACTGATTTGGCCATGGGTAAAATGAGGCTCCTGTAATATTTAACCAAACCACTTACCAGTTTTATTTGAGTGGCAGAATTTGAATTTCCTTACCTATTCAATTGTAGAAGGATCAAACTTATTGCAATTCTCTTCAAAAGGATGCTTATAGTACTGGTCTGGATTTCCTTATCAATACAGAGGGGTGGAACATCTAGTTAACACTAAAAACAAAATAAACAAAATAAGTAAAAAATAAAGAGAGCTCAGATTACACATATATGAGGTATGTCTCTTTCTTTCAAATATAATCCATAAGGATAATTTTGCAATCATTTTTATAACCCAAATACTCTGGATTTTTTTTCTGTATACTAAAGCAAATTCCTTTTCTATTCATGCATAACTGACTGGGGGCAAAATAATTTTATCAACCTTAAATCCTCCCAGCTATAAGAGCAACGATTCTTAAATTACCTTTTCAAGAGGAGGTGGCAAGTTAATATTTCCCTTAGATAACTTATAGTATCTACTTTTTGGAGTGTGTGTTTCAAAAGCACTGGATGCAAAGGTTAGGTTACAAGTAGACAATGGGGTTGTGTTGAAACATGATATTGTCATGATACAATAAAGTTTTATACATACTTACCTGACAGATATATACTTAGCTATAGACTCCGTCGTCTCCGACAGAATTTCAAATTTCGCGGCACACGCTACCGGTAGGTCAGGTGATCTACCGCCCTGCCCTGGGTGGCAGGACTAGGAACCATCCCCGTTTTCTAATCAGAATTCTTCTCTTCCACCTGTCTCCTGCGGGGAGGCTGGGTGGGCTATTAATCGTATATATCTGTCAGGTAAGTATGTATAAAACTTTATTGTATCATGACAATATCATTTTTATACATTTAACTTCCCTGCCAGATATATACTTAGCTGATTAGCACCCATTGGTGGTGGGTAAGAGACAGCTAACTACTGAAATAGACAGGTAAACAACATATGTTGTAGGTATTTATAAACCTTGGTTCCTACCTTATTAGGCTGAAGACTTCGCGGCTACTGCCTTGTAGTCTGCTTAGCCTCAAGAGCCTCAGCGAGATAATGATCTATGGCTAAGAGTTCTTGTGGGTCTGCCAATGGGGTCTTATCCACTTACTCGGCAGAGCCTAAAGGCCTTTGTCATTGGGTGCTATTCCACTTACATGACAATACACCTTGTTCAAGGAGCACAAAACCGATCCCGATCACCTGATCCTAACATACATGTTAGTTTTAAGATTGTAAGGAGTCATCCCCGAACTCCTCACAAACAACCAAAAAACTCGAAACATAATTACACTTTCATTACAAAATTAAGGATCAGTCTTTGCTCCAAGACCCAGTACTGTATCTGCTGATACAAAAGGACCTAGCGAGAAGCACTTCTCATAGGTCACTCTCACGTCCTTCAGATAATGAGATGCAAACACTGAATTGCACCTCCAATATGTAGTCTCGATGATATTCTTCAGAGACATATTCTTTTGGAACGCCAAAGACGTTGCTACTGCTCTTACTTCATGCGTCTTGACTTTTAGAAGACCGAAGGATTCCTCCGAGCAGTTCTTGTGAGCGTCCGTAATAACGATTCTCACAAAGAAAGCCAAGGCGTTCTTGGACATGAGTCGTTTGGGGTTCTTCACTGCACATGGGGGCACAACCAAAAAGCCTTGTTGACAAGTTCCCATCTGTCTCTTCCTCTCTAAATAGAATTTAAGAGCTCCCACTGGACAGAGAGATCTCTCTATCTCTCTGCCTACCAGGTTAGATAGGCCTTTTACTTCAAAACTTCTGGGTCAAGGTTTTGATGGGTTTTCGTTCTTTGCCAGAAACATTGTCTGGAAAGAACAGAAGGCCGCATCTCCTTTGAACCCCACCGTGGAATCCAGAGCGTGTAATTCGCTCGTCCTCTTGGCTGTAGCGAGAGCCACTAGGAACAAGCATTTCCTAGTGACGTCGCGGAAGGACGCCAGATATAAAGGTTCGAATTTGTCCGATGAAAGGAATTTCAGGACCACGTCTAGATTCCAACTAGGTGTTCTAGGAGTAGCTGCTTTCGACGTCTCAAAAGATCTAATTAGATCGTGTAGACCTTGTCGATAGCAATGTCTAGGCCTCGATTCCTGAAAACCGAAGACAGCATGCTTCGGTATCCTTTTATTGTCGAGACAGATAGTTGTGACTCCTTTCTCAGAAAGAGGAGGAAATCGGCAATATTCACTATAGAGGTACTGGAGGAGGACAGCTTCTGAACCTTACCCCACCTCTTAAAGACTTCCCACTTCGACTGGTATACTCTTCTCGTCGAAGCTCTGCGGGCTCTAGCGATAGAGCCCGCAGCCTCGCGAGAAAAGCCTCTCGCTCTGACAAGTCTTTCGATAGTCGAAAGGCAGTCAGAGCGAGACCTGGGAGGTTGTGATGAAACCTCTCGAAGTGGGGTTGTCTGAGTAGATCGTGTCTGTTTGGAAGCGATCTGGGGAAGTCCACTATCCACTCCAGCACCTCCGTGAACCATTCCTGTGCTGGCCAAAATGGGGCTATGAGTATCAACTTCTTGCTCTTTGAAGCTACAAACTTCCTGAGCACTTCCCCCAGGATTTTGAACGGGGGAAAGGCGTAAGCGTCCACACCCGACCAATCCATAAGAAACGCGTCTATTGTGAAGGCTCTCGGATCCTCTACTAGAGAGCAAAAGGTCTCTATTCTTTTGGAGAGGAACGTCGCAAACAGGTATATGTGAGGTTCCTCACAGGGACAGACACTTCGACACACTTCTTCGTGAAGAGTCCATTCTGCGGGAAGGACCTGGTTACTCCTGCTCAGTCTGTCCGCTCTCACATTTTTATTCCTTGAACAAACCTTGTGAGGAGAGTTATGCCTCTTTCTTCCGTCCAGGTTAACAGGTGTTTGTCAACTGATAGAGGGAGAACGAGTGCGTGCCTCCTTGCTTTCTTATGTAAGCCAGAGCCGTGGTGTTGTCTGAGTTGATCTGTATTACACCGTCTCTGACTATCTTCTCGAAGGACTTTAAGGCTAGGTGTATAGCCACAAGTTCCTTGCAATTGATGTGCCAGGACACCTGTTCCTTTGTCCAGGAGCCTGACACCTCCCTTACTCCCAGCGTCGCTTCCCATCCCGACTCCGAAGCGTCGGTAAACAACACTTGGTCTGGGTTCTGCAGAGCAAGCGATAAGCCTTCGTTCTTTTGAAGCTGAGGGATCCACCACCTCAGAAGATCTTTTACTTCTTGTGGGAGTTGGAAGATGTCCGAGTGTTGACCCGTCTTCCAGTTCCACACCTCTTTGAGGAAAAACTGAAGAGGGCGAAGGTGAAGTCTCCCTAGCGAGAAGAACTTTTCCAATGAGGACAGGGTCCCTAATAGGCTCAGGTAATCCCTCGCTGAGCTGTCCTTTCTCTCTAAGAAGCTTGAGATTCTCGACAAACCTCGAGCGATTCTTTCTTGCGAAGGATATACCCGAAAACCCCCAGAATCCATCTGAATCCCCGGATAGACCAAGTTCTGGCTGGGGATCAGTTGTGACTTCTCGAGGTTGACGAGCAACCCTAGCTAATCTATATGTTCATTGTTACTTCCAAGTCCTCCAAGCACTGACTCTTCGACTTGGCCCTGATCAGCCAGTCGTCCAAGTAGAGGGAGATGTTTATCCTCTCTAGGTGAAGCCATCTTGCTACATTCGCCATCAGGTTAGTGAATACTTGTGGGGCTGTAGACAGCCCGAAGCACAGAGCTCTGAATTGAAAGATCTTGTCTCCTATCACAAAGCGAAGATATTTCTTTGACTGATGGTGAATGGGAACGTGGAAATAGGCGTCTTGCAGGTCCAGAGAGACCATCCAATCTCCTGGGCGAAGCGCCGACATGACAGAGGCGGACGTTTCCATACGAAACTTCTTTTTCTGTACGAAGCGATTCAGAGCGCTTACGTCCAGAACTGGCCTCCACCCCCCCGATGCCTTTGGTACTAGAAAAAGGCGATTGTAAAATCCCGGGGAGTGTGGATCTTGTACCAGTTCGATGGCCTCTTTTTCCCACATTTTCTCCACCATCTGAAGGAGAGTCTTTCGCATTAACGTGTCTCTGTACCTCGCTGACAGTTCCCGAGGCGTAGATGTTAGGGGGCGGTTTGTCGTCGAAGGGGATTACTATCCCTTCTTCAGGACCGACACTGACCAAGGGTCGGCTCCCCTTTATTCCCATACTCCTGCAAAATTCAGGAGTCTGGCGCCCACTGGTGCTTGGAGGAGCACCAAGTCACTTAGATCTCTTGAATGGTCTAAATGAAGACCTTCCTCTCTTGTCAGAGCTCTTCTTTCTGGCAGGTGGACGAGCCGTTGCACCTCCACGAAAGGGCTGCTGCGTAGGACGAGGTTCCTTCTGAACCGTCTCCACTACCGGTCGTCCTTTCTTGGACGTTTGAGTAAGTAGGTCTTGTGTCGCCTTCTCAGTTAGTGAGCGAGATATATCCTTGACTAACTGAGAAGGAAACAGATGATCTGATAGCGGGGCGAACAGTAAGGCAGTCCTCTGGCTCGGAGAAACCCCTTTCGATAAAAGGGAACCATACACTGATCTCTTTTCCAGGAGACCAGCACCGAAAAGTGAAGCCATTTCACCAGAACCGTCCTGTACTGCCTTGTCCATGCAGGACAGCACGCTATGGAGAATTTCTGGTTTCTCCAGAAACTCCGGATCCTTAGATTTGTTGGCCAGAACTCCGAGCGACCAATCCAGAAAATTGAACTCCTCTAAAGTGACAAAAGTCCCTTTAGCAAGTGGTTCAACTCTGAAGTGCTCCACGTCGCTCTGACCGATCCTAAGGAGTGACGTCTAGAGGCCTCCACTAACATGGAAAAGTCGGCATCTGCAGAGGCGGGTAAAGAAAGACCCAAAGTCTCTCCTGTCCCATACCAAATACCTCTCTTCCCGTGCAATCTGGAAGGAGGCCTGCAGAATACCGTCTTTCCTAACTCCTTCTTCTTGTCCATCCAAGAATCTAAAGAATGGAGTGCCTTCTTCATTGATATCGCAGGCTTCATTTTCAAGAAGGCCGACGATTTTGCCGTAGCTGAGCTCGAAAAGAGCGAACGAGGAGAAGGAGGAGCTGCAGGACTAAGAGAATCTCCAAACTCTTGTAGTAGTAAAGAGGCCCAGACTTTGTAACTAGAAAGTCCTTCATTAGCAGGAGGATCGTCGTCAGACAACTCGTCTAACCCTCGATCCGACAAAGGAGAACGTTCCCGTTTTGAGGAAGAGTCCTTCCAAGACCTCCTATGTTCTGAAGGAGAGGAGCTCCCATTTGGCGAAGAGTCATAACCTCCAGGACCGAGTCCCCGACTCTTGACTCCTGGCTCTTGACTCTTGCCTCCTGACTCCTTGCCTCTGGCTCCTGACTCTTGCCTCCTGACTCCTGACTCCTGCCTCCTGACTCCTGCCTCCTGCTCCGGACTCCGGACTCCTGGCTCCTGCTTCTTGACTCCGCCTCTGGATCCTGCTTCCCACTTGGCCTCCTGGCCTCCTGGGCTCTTGCCTCCTGGATCTTGCCTCCGCTCTTGCCTCATGGCTCTTGCCTCCTGGCTACTTGCCTCCGATGGCCCTTGCCTCCTTGCCTCTTGGCCTCCTTGGCCTCCTTGGCTCCTGGCTCTATTGCCTCTTGGGCTCGTGGCCATCCCTGGCTCTAGCCTCCTGCTCTTGGCCTCTTGGCCTAGATGCCTCTACACTCTTGGCTCTTGGCTCCTGCCTCCTGGTTGACTCCTCACTCCTGGCTCTTGGCTCCTGCCTCCTGGGTGACTCCTCACTCCTGGCCGGTGCCAGACGTCTGATTGTTTCATCCAGGTTCGTACAGGAAACCTAACCTCGGGTAGGAGTATCGATCCTGGAGGTAGATACCTCCATACGTCTGGAGGATCTTTTAATAGGAAGGGAAGTGTCTTTCCTTCTAGGAGGCTCCCTTTGACAGGACTCCTACAAATGACAAAATCTGCTCCTGCATCGCCATCATGAACCTCTTTGTAGCCTCCTCTTTATCCTCTTCGGGAGGAGGGGAAGGAGGAGGGGAGGAGTCCATAGCCTCCACCTCCTGCCTCCTTCTCACTCTGGTTGGAAGAATGGCTCTTCTCGCCTTCTTAACTCCCGATGGAGACTCCTCAGGGAAGTTTTCAGGGCTCGAGTCAATAGTCGGCGCCCTCCAACTCCTCTTGAGAGGCCGAGATCGATCGGAATCTCTCCAATCACGTCTCGGTGATGAAGATCCCGACGACGAGAAACACTCACGTAGGACGCTTTTACAATAGCTGTCCTTGGCAGTCTGGGGTGTCACAGAAACCGCCGAAGGGACACCTGATCGGTGGGGATTCTCCACAACCTCCTTTCGGCTTTCGACATTCCTTCTCCTCTGGGCATGTGAGCTTGGAAGAGGTCTAGACCTAGGAGCGTTGCTGAGCCGACCAGATGCCCCCTCCACTACACTGGGGACACTTATATCACTGTCTAATGACAAATCACTAGCTTACCTTGTTATGGCAGCATTTTGTTTTCCATTATTTTGAAGGCTGCTTTTAGATCCGCAAGTTCTTCGCTGGATCTACAGGTTCTGCAATAGGAGAAGGGGCTGCAATGGAAGGAGAAGTAGCAATACTTACCCTTGGGGAAGATCCCAAGCTTGGAATTAGTTCAGATCTAGAACTACTTAAACTTCTATGAGAAGCCTTCCTCGGTCTTTCTCTTTCTAACTTTTTTAAAATAATTAGTTAGATACTTCCATTCGTTCTCACTTAAGTTCTCACATTCTTTACAAGTATTAGTAAAAGAACATTCATACTCCCTGCACCTCTTGCATACCGTGTGAGGGTCTACCGAAGCTTTCGGCAACCTCACCTTATAGCCTACATTCACACAACGTCTCACAACCATACCAGAGTCAGACGTATTTAAAGAAAAATCCAAAATCAAGTCCACAAAACATTCCACAAAAGCGTATGCCAATCCAACAATCCAGATACGTCACCAAAAGTCGGTCAAGAAGATCAATTGCCGGTGAAAAAAGAAAAACTAATCGAGAGGAACCAACAACAATGTTGATGGTCCGGCGACAGAAGAATTCTGATTAGAAAACGGGGATGGTTCCTAGTCCTGCCACCCAGGGCAGGGCGGTAGATCACCTGACCTACCGGTAGCGTGTGCCGCGAAATTTGAAATTCTGTCGGAGACGACGGAGTCTATAGCTAAGTATATATCTGGCAGGGAAGTTAAATGTATAAAAAGATGTTGTACAGGCTTACTAGCTTTATG
>NC_087210.1:84576398-84610737 GCF_015104395.2 Macrobrachium nipponense | reverse complement strand
TAATACAATTATAATGCTTTAGTCGGACAGAAAACGATCTTCATTCTGTTCGATTACATTTCATATTAATTATCCCCAGATCGGATTCTCGTTCGTTTTCAATTACACCTGTATTGAATTATCCGAAGTCAAGAATGCCTTAAGCCTACACCGTTAGCCAAATATAAAAAAAAATAACTACCGATATGTTTGTACAGCGAATACTTTAGGTTAGGCTAGGCTACTGAATATGCATACGATATATCATCGTGAACACTAGGCTAACCGTAGTTAATTTTATTCGATTTCTCTTCATACTGAATATCGTAAGTCAATATGCATTGACGGAGAATTAGTTGATATTAACAATTATCGTATCGTATACGTAGAGGAAAAGTAACCTTAAAGACGAAGGAGCATATCTGAAGACCAACCCTGGCCTAAAGCTTCTGATGCAAGGAACTCGAAGCAGGAAAAAGCCTAAAGATGCTCTAAGGACACTGTGCCTCTAAAAACTACTACTTTTAATAGAAAACCGACCCGAAGAAGCCTGCACTTCTCTTTCTAAACTAAACACTATGTAGCCTATTATCCTACTCGTCTATATCTGACCTAAGTTTTTATCATCCTGAGAACTTACACATCGAGGGAAGGGGAATCTGCTGCCAACACTGCCTGCTCCGCGCCAGGGGGGACGGCGGAGGATCCTGCCCTCTGGGCTTGCGGATCCCCATAACCCCCAGCACCGGTTAGGGCTGATTCTGGAACAGGGCAGGGGAGCTGGAAAGAACGATTAGTAATTTCAGTATCCCTATTGCTCGATCTATCCTCACATATCTTGACATAAAATCGGTAACAGAGATGTCATCGAGGGAAGGGGAATCTGCTGCCAACACTGCCTGCTCCGCGCCAGGGGGGACGGCGGATCCTGCCCTCTGGGCTTGCGGATCCCCATAACCCCCAGCAACCGGTTAGGGCTGATTCTGGAGCAGGCAGGGGAGCTGGGAAAACGAACGATTAGTAATTTCAGTATCCCTATTGCTCGATCTATCCTCACATAATCTTGACATAAAATCGGTAACAGAGATGTCATACTCGATGTCAGCGTACTCTCAAGTCTCTTAAAGAGCACTGTCTCTAAGTCTTTATCTTGATCTACGTTAGTCTCTTCCTGCCTACAGTTACTTCTTAATACGAGACCTTTCCTATGTTTGAGATACCCTAACATCTGGTCCAAAGACCACTCCTGACATTCCAAACATCTGGTCTTTACATTATATTGAACAGGCCTACAATTTACGCATAAGGAATGACTATCGTGTCATCCTTTTCTTGCATTGTTGGCAAAGACGATACGTTGTTGAACTTCCGCTCGTCGTTTTCTGTGATGTCGTGGCGAGGATGCAGTAGTCGTTGTCGTAGCCTGTGTTGTTGTTTCTTCCTTTGCAGAATCAATGTCTAATGACAAGGTATTAAGAGCAATCCAACCGTAATCCAAAGGGATGCGTAATTCGTCACCAAAATCAATCAAATCAAAGGTGCAAATGAAGGCCGGGCAAGACCAAAAGGAGTTCGCTGTGGATACATCGTACTCCCACCGCGAACGATAAGTGATTGACGTGAGAGGGCAGGTGTGACCGGCCCGTGAGGCAGGGCTACTAGCGGTGGGCTGGTAACTAGGTAACGAGGGTGTTTGCCAGGAGATTGGCAACACTGATCGTTTATTTTAACCAAAGATTTGGTAAATTTTTAATAAATGATGGTTCGGGCTGGTAAGTGACCAGGGCTAGTTCAGGTGTTCAGGGGGTGTATTGCAATATGATATTGTTATGATACAATAAAGTTTCATACATACTTACCTGGCAGATATATACATAGCTAAGACTCCGTCGTCCCCGACAGAAATTCAAATTTCGCGCCACTCGCTACAGGTAGGTCAGGTGATCTACCGGCCTGCCCTGGGCGGCAGGACTAGGAACCATTCCCGTTTTCTATCATATTTTCTCTCTTCCACCTGTCTCCTGCGGGGAGGCTGGGTGGCCTTTAATTGTATATATCTGCCAGTAAGTATGTATGAAACTTTATTGTAACATAACAATATCATTTTCATACAATCAACTTACCTGTCAGATATATACTAGCTGATTGGCACCCTTCGGTGGAGGGTAAGAGACAGCTACTATGGAATAGACAGGTAAACAACATATGTTGTAGGTATAAATAAAACCTTGGTTCCTACCTGATAGGTGGTAGACTTCGTGGGTGTTTGCCCAGTAGTCTGCATCACCTCAAGAAACTTAGCGAGATATATGATCTATGGCCAAGAGTCTTGTGGGTCTGCCGATGGGGTCTTATCCGCTTACTCGGCAGAGCTGAAAGGACTTTGTCAATGGGTGCTGATCCATTATATGACAATACACCTTATGAAGGAGCACACAACCAATCCCGACCACCTGATCCTAATCAAATGTTAGAACTAAAGATTGTTCCGAGTTATCCCTGAACTCTTCACAACAACCGTAACTCAAAACCACTACGCACACATACATAATTTTCTAAAAAAAAAAAAAAAAAAATTATACTCATCTAATTAGATATGACAAGATTCTCTTACTGAACAACATAGACGGCCGCCCGTGCTAAACCAAGTCCTCCATTGTTCGAAGAGATCCAGACCATATCTAAAAAGAAGAAAAAGTATATACTTTAAGGATTGGTGTCGGCTCCCGTACCCAGAATCGTATCCGCCGATACGAAAGGACCCAGAGAAAAACACTTCTCATATGTCACAAAACGAACGTCTTTCAAGTAATGAGATGCAAATACTGAGTTGCATCTCCAAAATGTCGTATCTATGATGTTTTTAAGCGACATATTCTTATGAAACGAGAGAGACGTCGCTACTGCTCTCACTTCATGAGCTTTAACTTTCAACAGTCGCAACTCTTTCGTCAGGACAGACCTTATGCGCGTCTGTAATGACGTTCCTCACAAAGAATGCCAGAGCATTCTTGGACATCAGTCTTGTGGGGTCTTTACCGCGCACCAAAGACCTTGTCTAGAGCCTCCCATCTGATGCTTTCTCTGAATGTAGAACTTTAGAGCTCTTACAGGGCATAGAGACCTTTCTGCTTCTCTTCCTACGAGACTCGATATGCCTTTGACTTCAAATGACTTAGGCCAGGGATTCGAGGGATTCTCATTCTTAGCTAAAAACAGGGTCTTAAACGAGCAAATAGCTGAGTCTCCCTTGAAACCTACTTTATCCTGCAGAGCATGTAATTCACTAACTCTCTGCCGTAGCTAAAGATAATAGGAATAGGCATTTCTGGTGATGTCTCTAAACGATGCCAGATGAGGAGGTTCGAACCTTTCGGATGAAAGAAACTTGAGAACCACGTCTAGGTTCCAGTTAGGAGGGACCGGTTCCTTAGACTTTGAAGTCTCAAAGGACCTTATGAGATCGTGGAGATCTTTATTATCTGCCAGATCTAACCTCCTATTCCTGAAGACTGCCGAGAGCTACATTCTGTATCCCTTTATTGTGGATACAGCTAGATGAGATTGCTCTCTCAGGAATAGAAGGAAATCAGCAATTTCCGCTATAGAGGTAGTGGAGGAGACAACTTCTTAGTTCACACCACCTTCTAAAAACCTCCCACTTTGACTGATATACTTGCCTAGTGGAGGTTCTGCGTGCTCTCGCGATCGCGCTTGCAACTTCGCGAGAAAACCCTCTAGCTCTGACGAGTCTTTCGATAGTCGAAAGGCAGTCAGAGCGAGAGCGGGGAGGTTTGATGATACCTCTTGAAGTGTGGCTGTCTGAGAAGATCCATCCTTCTTGGTAGGGATCTGGGAAAGTCTACGATCCACTCTACCACCTCCGTGAACCAATCTTGGGCCGGCCAAAAGGGGGCTATCAATGTCATCCTCGTCTCCTTTGACGCCACAAACTTTTTCAGTACTAGTCCAGGATTTTGAATGGAGGAAAAGCATAGACGTCTACCGCGAGGACCAATCTAGCAGGAAGGCGTCTACCACAAGAGCTCTTGGGTCTTCCACGACCGAGCAAAAGACTGCAGCCTTTTGGAGATGAATGTGGCGAAGAGATCCACATGAGGGGTCCCCCACAGCGACCAGAGATTCTTGACACACCTCCTCGTGTAGGGTCCACTCTGTATGAAGGACCTGGTTCCTCCTGCTGAGTCTGTCCGCCCTCACATTCTTTACTCCCTGAACGAACCTTGTAAGAAGGGAGATGTTCCTGTGAGACGTCCAAAGCAAAAGGTCTTTCGTCATCTCGTAAAGGAACGAGGAGTGAGTCCCTCCTTGTTTTCGAATGTAGGCAAGTGCCGTGGTGTTGTCCACGTTTACTTGCACTACTTTGTTCGAAACCAGAGGTTCTAGACTCTTCAAAGCCAGATGTACGGCGAAGAGCTCTTTGCAGTTTTATGTGCCAAGACACCTGCGCTGGTTCCCAGGTGCCTGACACCTCCTTCGAGCCTAATGTTGCTCCCCAACCTTTCTCCGACGCGTCGGAGTACAACACTAGGTCTGGGTTCTGGATTTTTAGAGAGATCCCTTTGTTCTCTTTCAGATGGGGGCAACCACCATTCCAAGTGCGGTCTTATCTCCACTGGAATGGGAAACGCGTCCGAAAGTTGTCCAGTTTTCCAACTCCAAGACCACCTCTTGAGGAAGATTGAAGCGGACGTAAATGAAGTCTTCCTAGCGGGAAGAAACTGTTCGAGCGAGGAAAGTGTCCTAGAAGGCTCAACCATTCCCTCGCCGACGTCTGTTCCTTCCTTAAGAAGAGAGAGACTATCTGCAAACCTTTTGCGATTCTCTCTTGCGAAGGAAATACTCGAAAACCCCGAGAATCCATCTGAATCCCCAGATAGACTAAGTTCTGTCTGGGGTCAGCTGCGACTTCTCGAGGTTCACGAGTAATCCCCAACGCTCTGATCAGATCTAAAGTTAACGTAAGGTCCTCCAAGCACTGTCTCTCTGATCTGGCCCTGTGAGCCAGTCGTCCAGATACGAGAGATATTTACTCCTTTGAGGTGAAGAAACCTCGCCACATTTTTCATCAGGCTTGTGAAGACCTGAGGAGCTGTGGACAGGCCGAAAACACAAGGCTCTGAACTGGAAAGATCCTTCCCCCCGTCATGAAACGGAGGTACTTCTTCCATGAAGGGTGGATCGGGACGTGAAAATAGGCGTCCTGGAGATCTAGAGACACATCCAATCTCCTTGTCGCAATGACGCAAGGACTGAGGCAGAAGTCTCCATCGAGAACTTCTCCTTCTGAACAAATTTGTTCAGAGAGCTGACGTCTAGTACTGGTCTCCAGCCTCCCGAGGCCTTCGCAACCAGAAAAAGGCGATTGTAAAACCCCGGGGAGTTTGATCAAGTACTAGTTCTATCGCTCTCTTGTCCCACATTTGTTTCACCATCGATCGAAGAGTATACTCAGCACAGGATCCTTGTACTTGGCTGTTAGTTCCCGTGGTGTTGACGTTAGGGAGGAGTGTTCAGGAAAGAGATACGATATCCCTTCCTTATTACAGACAACGATGACGCGTCTGTTTAATAAGTGCCAGGCCTCCACAAATCCCAGGAGCCTGGCACCTACTGGTGCTTGGAGGAAGAGAAGCATCACTTTCCCTTTTTAAAGGGACGAAAGGCAGACCTACCTCTCTTTTCAGGAGCCTTCCTTCTTGCGGGAGTCTGGAGGTCGGGCCACCTCGAAAGGGCTGAACAGATGTACTCGGTCCTTTCTTGTCAGTAGTAGAAGCAGGCTTCTTCTTCCTTGCTGACTGCGTCAGAAGGTCTTGAGTCGCCTTCTCAGTTAATGAACAAGAAATGTCCTTCACCATCTGAGAAGGGAACAAAAAGTCAGACAAAGGCGAATACAGCAGCGCTGCCCTCTGAGCGTGGGAGACTGCTTTGGTTAAAAAGGCACTATATACTGTCCCTCTTTTTAAGAAGACCTGCTCCAAATAAAGAGGAGATCTCAACCGAGCCATCCTGAACCGCTTTGTCTATACAAGACAAATACACAAAAGGACTTCTGGTTCGAGTCCTTCAGAATCATGAGCTTTCTTGGACATCACCCCAAGGGACCAATCTAAGAAGTTGAAAACTTCCAATACATGAAAGTCCCTTGAGGAGATGGTCCAGTTCTGAAATGCCCAAGTTATACGTGCCGAGTTCAAACCTTGTCTACGTGAAGCGTCAACTAAGGTCGAAAAGTCCGCTTCTGACGTAGACTGGAAGAGCAATACCCATATTCTCTCCTGTCTGATACCAAATGCCTCTTTTACCAGCTAGTCTCGCTGGAGGCATGCAGAAGACCGTTCTGACTAACTCCTTCTTAGACTTCATCCAAGAGTCTAAAGACTGAAGAGCCCTCTTCATCGAAATGGCGGGCTTCATTCTGAGAAAAGACGAAGATTTCTTCGTCTTAGCACTCGAGAAAAGAGAGCGCGGAGAAGGAGGAGCGGCAGGAGTCAAGTCGTCTCCATACTCCTCTAGAAGCAAGGCTGTCAAAACTTTATAGTTCGACAGTCCTTCTCTTCCTTGATACTCTTCCTCCGAGTCTACTTCTAACTCGGGGTCTAATTGAGTCTCCGCTGCCAATTCCGTACGTCTTTCCTCTGGAGGAGACAAAACTCCTAATAGGGAGAGGGGCTAAGGGAAGATATTCCTTCCTCTTCCCCGCTTTAATAGTCCCTGGAAGGGCCCAACAGCTCAGGCTTCTTCTCCATAAATGGATGACGCTTCCCGCTTGGATGACGCTTCTCGTCCGCCAAGTCGCCTGGCTGACGCCTCCCGCTTGTGTGGCTGCTGACGTCTGGATGACGCCTCGCGCCTGGAAGACGCTTCGCTCTCAAAAGGCGTCCTAACTGGCGCCAAAATATTGGTTGGAGCCTCGCGTCTAAAAGCAGCTTTAAAAGACGCTTCATGCCTAGAAGAACGTCTCACGTCTCTCTGGCGTTACGTGTCTTCCGTAAGATCCTCCCGATCTCGCTCTCGAACCGAAGCTTCATGCGATATGTTTAGAAGCTTCACGTTTGCATGACGCCTCTCGCTTAGCAGGGGAGAGAGGACGAGACTTCTTGATTGGAAGCGCAACGTCCTTCCTACGAGGCGCTAACACTCCCACCAAAGAGGCCAGTTGTTCTTGTACTGCCATGATAATCTTCCTTGAAGCTTCTCCCACGTCATTTGCATGACGCCTTTCGTCATCAATCGGGGGAGAAGTAGGAAAGGGTTCTTCTGCGTCCTCGTCGGGTGACGCTGACGCCACCTTCGCCTTCTTACCTTAAACGCCGGAGCGGTAAATAAAAAAATGACTCCCGTATGCCGGAGGGGTTTGAGAGTGAGCGCGTAAGCGGAAAAAATATTTTTTTCAAAAAATCCCAGCGCGCTTAGTTTTCAAGATTAAGAGTTCATTTTTGGCTCCTTTTTTTGTCATTGCTTGAAGTTTAGTATGCAACCATCAGAAATGAAAAAAAATTATCATTATCATATATAAATAATGCGATATATGATAGCGCAAAACCGAATTTCATATATAATTGTATTCAAATCGCGCTGTGCGCAAAACGGTTTGAAGGTAACAAGTTACTTTTTTTTTTTGTTGTAATGTGCACTAAATTGCGATCATTTTGATATATAACACATTGTAAAACGATAAAAGCAACACAGAGAAAATATTATCACAAAATAATGCATGAATTCGTAACGCACTTACGTAAACACATATTTTTTTCAAAAATTCACCATAAATCTAAATATTGTCCTAGAGACTTCCAATATGTTTCAAAATGAAGACAAATGATTGAATATTACTATACCTGTAAAAAGAATATTAGCTTACAAATGCAGTTTTCGACCATATCTGACGAGCTAAAGTTGACCGAATGTAGATTTTTTATATATAAAAAATTTTTTTATATGCAATTATTTCGGAAATAAGAAAAGCTACAACTTTCAAATATTTTTCGTTTTATTCTACATGAAATTGCGCACATTTTCATATATAAAACTCTATGAAATGCCTAATATGAAACGGAGCAAATATTCCGAGAATGGGACTTACGCATTTCAGAGATTTGTGGCGGAGAAATCCGCGCGCGGAGGGAAGGAAAGTTTTTTAAAATTCACCATAAATTTAAATATTGTGCTAGAGACTTCTAATTTGTTTCACGATGAAGATAAATGACTGAATAATACTAGACTGTAAGAGTTTTATCTTACAATTGCGTTTTTCGACCATTTCGGTAGAGTCAAATTTGACCGAACGTGGTTTTTTTTCTATTTATCGTGATTTATATGCAAATATTTCGAAAATGAGAAATAGCTACAACCTTCAACTATTTATTGTTGTATTATACATGAAATTGCGCACATTTTCATATATAAAACGTTATGTAACGGCTAATTTAAATGGTGCAAACATTACCACAATCGCACGTATGATTTTTTCGGAAGAGTTACCGCGCGGACGTAAAGAAAATGTTATTTTTTTCATAAATTCACCATAAATCGAAATATTGTGCTATAGACTTCCAATTTGTTGCAAAATGAAGGTAAATGCTTGAATATACTAGAATATAGGCGTTTTAAGCTTACAATTGCGTTTTTTTCGGACCATTTCGGTTAGAGTCAAAATTGACCGAAGGTTGAAAATTTGTCACTTATCATTTTTTATATGAAAATATTTCAAAATTGATAAAAGCTACAACCATGGGTTGTTTTAGATGTATTGTGCATGAAATTGCGCACATTTTCATATATAAAACTTTATGTAACGGCTAATTTAAAATGGTGCAAACATTACCACAATCGCAATGTATGATTATTTTCGGAAGAGTTACCGCGCGGACGTAAGGAAAAAGTTTTTTCATAAATTCACCATAAATCGAAATATTGTGCTAGACTCTTCCAATTAGTTGCAAAATTAAGTTAAATGATTGAATATTACTAAAATATAAGAGTTTTAGCTTACAATTGCGTTTTTTCGACCATTTCGGTAGAGTCAAAGTTGACCGAAGGTTGAAATTTTGGCACTTATCGTTATTATATGAAAAATATCTTAAAACTGATAAAAGCTACAATCATGAGTATTTTTTGTTGTATTCTACATAAAAATGCGCACATTTTCATATATAATACTCTATGTAACGGCTAATTTAAAATGGTACAAAAATTATGTCAAAGTGACGAAATAATTTCAGAGATGTGTCACAGATACTTTTTAGTGCGGCAAGAAAGAAATTCCCGCGCTTGCACGCCTGCGTAACGATTGTAAACAAAACAACACCTTGATCCGTGAACTCCCAGCATCCCCCAAGGCGCGTGATTCAAGAGTTTTCGGCTTGTAGGCCTAAAAGTATTTTTCCGCGAATTTTTAAAAAAACTTTTGTATGTCGACGTAAAATACGTCCAGTCGGCACCCGAGAGACAAAAAATGTCGACGTAAAAATACGTCCAGTTGGCGTTTAAGGGTTAATAGACGAGGGAGCGTCATCTGAGAAACGCTCCGGGCTCGAATCAAATTCGGGTTCTTTCAAATGCCGTTTCAGAGGCCTAGATAAATCCGACTCCTTCCACCCTCGTTTAGGTGAGAGAGGGAGAGGATGAGAAACACTCACGAAGGCCGCTTTTTCTAAATAAAGCACCCTTGAGCAGCCTGCCACGAAACAGAGCTTGCTGAAGGGACGTCTGACCGTTGGCGGGGATTCCCCACGACCTCCTTAAGGCTTTCGACTTTCCTTCTCCTCTGGGCATGGGAGCTTGGAAGAGGTCTAGGCCTGGGAGCGTCGCAGGGACGATCAAACGCCCCCTCCACAACATGGGAGAACTCACTTCACTGTAATGCTCACTTTCACTAGCCTTACCTTGTAAGTCCGCCATTTTGGACTTCATGTCTCGAATAGTAGCTTTCAGATCGGCGATTTCCGAGGCCGATTCCGAAAGTAAACCTTGTGAATTAGACACATAGGGAGAATCTAAATCATTAGGATTAGAAAAAGTATCAATAAAAGGCTCAATAGGCCTTGAACTCACACCTTTCAGACGTCTAACCCTATCCCTCTCTAACTTCTTCAAATAAGAAGTTAAAGTCTTCCATTCTTCTGCATTTAATCCCTCGCATTCATGACAAGTATTAGTAGCAGAACACTGAAACCCCCTACATTTACGACATACAGTGTGAGGATCAACCGAAGCTTTCGGTATCCTCACCCTGCAGCCTACATTCACACACATTCTCACACTCACATTTGAATCAGACATACTGAGAAAATTCCAAAAAGCAAGTCCAAAATCAGTCCACAGTAGCGAATGCCAAAAACACGATCCAGATACGTCACCAAAAAAGCCGATAAACGATGATCAAAGGATGAAATAAGAATCTAAGTCAGGAGGTAATAGCAACAATGTTGATACCACCGGCGACAGAGAAAATATGATAGAAAACGGGAATGGTTCCTAGTCCTGCCGCCCAGGGCAGGCCGGTAGATCACCTGACCTACCTGTAGCGAGTGGCGCGAAATTTGAATTTCTGTCGGGGACGACGGAGTCTTAGCTATGTATATATCTGACAGGTAAGTTGATTGTATGAAAATAAAAAAAAAGAAAAAAAAAAATGTTTACATAATTTCCAGATTTTTGTAAGTTAAGTGTTACAGTTTTGTTAAGGTGTTTCGTAAATTTTAGTTTTATGGTTTTCCTTAAATTTTTTTTGTATTTTCATAAAGTTAAGTGTACGTACGTACCTACGTTATCTGCCGTTTGTCCTCCTCCTCCTCTGCCGCCACTATCGGAGATAGCCTCACTCGAAAGGTAAGCTTCCACATTTTACGTTACAGTAATAATATTTCTTGTACACTAATATACACTTTATTTACAGGTTTTCGATTTTTATTCTTAATTTAGGTATTGAATGGTCCAAATTGTTGTAGTATTTCATTGTTTATAGGTCAATTTAGCTTTATTATGAAATTTACTGGGGTGTTTTTGGAGGGCTTGGAACGGATTTAGCCATTTTTACCATGTAAAAATGTGTTTCCTCCCAAGATACGAAAAACTCATTATACGAAGGCCGCCTCGGAACGGATTAATTTCGTATCTCGAGGTACCACTGTATTATCATTTTTTATAAAATAAACCCTATTCATACAGAACAAGCCCACAAAGGCCAATGGCTTGAAATTCAAGCTTTGAAAGATCATGGTGTTCATTGGAAAAAATAACAGAAGGTATTAAGAAATACAAGAAGAGATGAGTTATTGAAAAAGAACAAAACAAATTAAAAAAATAAATAAATAAATAAATAAATAAATAAAAGTAAATTATAACAATACAAGGAGGATTGCTTTAGGGTAGAAATTCATTGCATTTTTTATTGAACTTTTGAGGAGGCTGTTCTACAGTTCAATGGCGTGAGGAATATGGGACCTCTGGAACTGAGAAGTTCGACAGCAAGGCACATTTACTGCACAGTGATGCAATGTTCAGCAAATGATTTACCTTTCTTGTCCATTTTCTTTTGTCCTCCTATCTCCTATTAATATGACTTAATGTACATGTAACTCACACTAAGTACATCTCTCCTTTACTTACATCTAAGATCTGAAGAGACATTAGGTTATTGATTTAGGGAGGAACAGTTGTCAGCTGATTAGACGCCAGGTACAAACGAGTTAGATCCGTCTGTTCCCACCACCTGTCATCATCACTATTATCCATGCTCATATTCATTGTTAATTTCTTGGCTTCTTCATTGTCAATTTCGTGGATATGATAAACTTTGTCTGGAACTGAAATACATAATTTCTTGTATGTACTGTATGATAGCCAAGGCCATTGCAAAATAATACTTAAACTCTATACTATTCTAAAATGCACTGACAAAATCTCATTAAACAAAATCTCATTAAATGAATTAACATGAATCGCTACATTTTCCAAGCAGACATTTCAAAATTTCAAACATCGGTGCCATGAAAACGCACACTACATATCCTAACCTTCCACCATTCCTCTGTTTGAAAGGTTGAGCTGCCCTGATTTTCGTGCCATCTTTATAATCTGCGGATGCAATTCTTCTACTTTCGCTTCGCCAAAAACTGCACCTACATTTGCAAAACCTCCAACAACTGGTCTGCCACCTCGGATTCGAATTCTTGCTCGAACAGAAGCATAGGGTCTTGAAGGTTTTCGTGGTGGATTCAACCGAGGTGTACTTGTTCTTAGGGAGAGAGAGTGAGTGAGAAAAAAAAACTTTTAGGCAAGGAAAAATATTCAAGGTATCACACTATACAGCTTATGGAATTCATTCACATTCTCAACCTGAATATACTGTATACGTACAGAACACTGCAAAAGAGTGTACCATGATAAAGAATGGCCATGAACCATGTATAAACACTGTACTGTGAATTTTAACCTGGAAATGCTAGCACTACGTACGTCAAGACTTAATCATTCAGATAACACAATGATTCAGCAGCATAGCAAATTAATGATGAAATGAGTGAAGGCAGTTTTGAAATGTAAGGGTAAATTAAGGCTGAATCACAATAACCAAATGCATATAGCTTACATGCTAATCTTAAGAAAACATGTCTCCTAGCAATGGCTGGTCTTAGTAAACTTTAGTCTCAGAGGGGTCAAAGCCATTTTATAATTCTACTGAATAAATGAAAAGATAATCAACTATTTCAGCCACTCAAAGAACAGTAGGAAGGTTCAAATAATCATAACAATGGGCATATTTGAAGACCTACTACATAGGAATTTAGACAGAATGTGCTGAAAAAGTGGAAAGAAATCATTTCAGTACCACCTCAGTATAGGGTAAATCTAACATAGAAACATGATGAATATGATGATGATTATGTTATCACAATACTTACAGATGGACAGTATTACTTGTTAACCTAACAAAACGAAATGCAAGGGAAAGCTAACTGTCTTCTTGATCTGAATCTTTTTTACTTGATGCAGCTGATCCTCTTCCAGATGTCATTCTGGAGTTTGCCGATACCCTTGACACACCACGAGAACCACTGCGCACACTTCCTCGAGACATGCTAGTTCTTGGCGGCCCCATTGGCTTGGTGGCAGTTGGTGTGCTGCTTTGCTCTGAAAATAAATAATTCTGTATAATATACAGTAATCTAAATTTCACAGAAAAATAGCATACACAGGCAAATTAAATGCAGCTAAAAATGTGCAAAATTTTTGTCAAATATTATAATAATCCTACACTAAAATGCAAGAATGAAAGTTCTACCTCTATGAGATTAAGTTTAAAACATTATGTTTGCATGACCGACCAAAAATCTCTAATAAAAAATTTTTCTGAAAGAAGGAATAATGTTCTCATAGTTGAAATAGAAGGCAATATCTGCAGTAAAATCTCAAATCACAATAATAAGTCAGTAAACCTTGTCTTAGACAAAAAACAATTGCCATCTCCATTCATATTCCAGAAGGAATGCAGTGTCCGGGAAATTTCATGATCACAAAATGGTCAATAAATAAGTTGTTACCAGTATATCAAAATTAATTTTGTCTTTATAAAACAACACATTCACTACTTTACAAACTGTTCTGCAATTTGTGAAACGTAATAAACTTGAATGAAACTGTCTACAAAAAGTGGACATTTTCCCACCACTAAATTTCTGCATACAAGCCACAATAACAAGTAACCCATAGATGGGCAACTTTACTCAGTTTAGCACACACTTGCCAAAATCAAGATAAGCCAGCATAAACAATTCTAGGTCATTTTACTGAGAGTTTACTGCATTTATCTCTTTAATCTTGCTTAATACTAACAGGCAACCACCTAATGACAGAAGCAAATATATTATTATTAAAAGAAAGAGTTTAGGATGAACTAAAAGAATGAATACTAAAAAGCATATGGTATTTATATATGTATCACAAAAAGTACATCCTACTGCACCCAAAGCCAACACAGTAAAGGATACAAAGAAATTAAGACCAAATTTCAAAGGCAAAGGTAATATGATCTGTTACTTGCAGAACTAACTTTTTCCATTGCAATAACCTTCAAGTTCATTGTAAAAAACCTTCGATACGTTGGAAAGTAGGAACGTCACAAAGTGCACATAAGATTTCCAAGAATAATATGCATTCAAAAGCAACAGCTTACTAAAGCTAGAAGGGAACCAAATTCTACAGCCTTTATGCTAAATGGAATTTCCCCTTTAATAAAGGACACATCTCTCTTTGTATGATTGAGCTTTAAATTTGTTGTTAAACATACTCATATACTCTTAACACAACAAACATTACGATACTCTACCTTCCTTTTCCTTACAAACTGAATTATAAAAAGCTCCGCATCATGTCTTAGATGAAATACTTGATTTTAAACATTCTCTTAAATAGGTTCACTTTTTTTATATAGTAGCTTAAACTAATGCAACACACTAACATTGGTTCCTCAAAATTAAAAAACAAATACATAAACCACATGCTTTGAATGTTACATCCAATACAAATAAAGAGTAAAACCTTTCAGACTACAATTCTTATGGATCGAGTGACCTCCATAAAAGAAATATTAGAGCATTTTATGGAGGTAAGTACCCTGCTGATCTGTTGGGGAGAAAATTGCCAACAAATCTATGTGGTTCACCATGATATATAAGCAGCATACTTTACTTTGAAGATATATAACTTACAAAATACCCTGTGATTTTTTCCCTTCATCAAATTCAGCACAAGGTTAAGATAGCAATCGACACTTGCAAGAAATATATTATACAAGAACTCAAACATTAGTCATTTCATTAAAGACGGAGAGTAAAAGACTGAATGCTAAAAAGACTCTTCGCAATCATTTCAAGTGTGCTGAACAATATTTTGTCCATTTCATGAATATTAAAAAAACAGCAGTTCAATAAATTATTTCTAATTTATTCTTACTATTTAATTTTACTATTTATTTGATGAATAGAGAATAGCAAGATTTATATTTTCATTATTTCACAGAGAGGGAGAGTATTTGCTAATCCTCATAACTTCAAAAAGTACACTGTTTATATCACCAAAAACACTTTTTATATCACTCTTTAACTACCATGCTGTATCTATTTAGTAATAAAATAAAAGTAACTACAGTACGTACTAGCAAAGGTTTCTCAAAACTACAAAATAATATAGTATGAATACCTAAATGAAGAGTAATTGTTAAACACAAGGGAATTGCTACATATCAAGAGATGGAAATTTTATGCCAATTTAATTATACAAAATTTAATTTTTATGTTTACCATTTACAATTCTCTTACTTTTACTTTTGCCTAAACATCTGGTTACAACAGACAAACTGGACTGAATAGCTGCTTTAAAATTGACACTGCTTGTAGGCAAACATTAGGCAAGACCTGCTATGCTTGGCAAACATTTCTCATTCTTGCAAGATAAAACTGCTCTCTTTCCTTCCCTCTGTCTACAGATCAGAGTTGTGTACCTATTAAAATGGATGAGAAGAGGGAACTCCCAATAAAAAGTGCTGTGTAAGACTTGAGTCCATTAAACTTATATCAAGTCAAATTTTGTTATAAAAATCGCAAATCCCTCTTAGCAGAGAGAGGAGGTTGACTTCTGAGTTCTTCAGCTGTCATTTTTATCTCATTTTAGCATCCATCAAAGAGTTGGAAGCTTGGTAAGTGAGAATGTCACAGTTTTCAATTCACAATGCAAAGGAGCCTTCTTACATTGTGCTTTGCGTGGCCCTCGTCAAAGAGTACCTTTGGCCCCTACTACAATGCTTCCTGCCTTTCATTTTTCTTTTTTTCCAACATTTTAATACTCCTTAGCTAACTCCAATTTTCAGTTCTTAAGAACACTCTTTAAGCTAGCCCTATGAGGTCTACAGATGTGAACCAGTTGTCCTGTTAAATCTATTATAATAAAAAAAAATTTCAATTTATACTTCAACTATGCATAGACAATAACTGGATGATGAGTGGGACATAGTGACTTTCAAGTGGTTCACAATATTACAAATGATAGCTATAACGTATTCACAAACTTCTAATAAAGTAAACAATACTGCATAACATGTACATAATACACATCTAACTGGCCCTACTTTGCTGAAAGCATAATCCAATTGTGACACTAACTGAAGGTACAAGGTATAATAAAAGTACATCTCACCGCCATGTCAAACTGGCATCTCCATGGTGTTTCTGCACAAACAATCTGTCTGGACTATGATTCCAATATGAGATTTGGATGGACACTATCAATCTGTCCTTAAGATTTTATTACCTCTATATAACATTTGCATCACTCCTAAACGACCAGCCTACAATAAGAAGTCTTTCACGAAGTTTGTTTCATGAGTTCACAAGGCAGTATAATGGTGACATCTTACTTAGGGTTTTAACTACAGAACAAGCCATTGCCCTCCGGACATTACTAATGTATACCTATAGTTCTTAGAAATTCATTACATCCCATCAAAGCGCGAGATCCCAGAAGCTGGGTAAGGAAATGTTATCCTCAGCACATCAAAAATGACATATGCATTATGATGGATGGATAAAATAATAAGACATTTAACACTTTCAACCGAAAACATATTACTATGTACAAGCAAAGACATTAAAGTATACAATAAAAATGCTCTGTAAAGAACTCCAAACACACAACTGCTGATCAAAAACATATCAGGAAATACTGACAAATAAGAGGAGCTCCCCAATAGCAAAGTAAGTCGCACTTATCATTTATCAACATATTTCTTATTTGCAGCACCTGTTCAGCCTCAGTTTGTCCGCTACATACACATATTTCAGCATCCATAAGAGCGAGAGCTTGTAACTGGTATAAAACTAGTTCTACAGTAGTTCAGACAAATTACCTGTTACTGAAGAAAACATTGGAAACCATCCTAGAAGGGGTAGAAAGGGTTGTAAATCATTACCAAATCATGCATCAGCGACATCTAAACTTTAAACATTTCCTTGGATGTACTGGAGGGGAGGGGAGGGGTATAAGCCTCTACAAATAAGACTTTGACTGCTGAATGGGTTAATTAATAGACATGCATAGAGGGGTTATGCACTACACGCCTCAATATGAAAAAGGTCACAAAACATTTTTCTTTATAAATTTTTTGTTTTTTTTGGCTTTACAAATCACTTTCTATTGCAGCAGTAACTCCAAGTTATAAATCTAATTGTTTAAAGATTTGGGACAAGCTAAAACTATCTTCTACGTAAAAAGATGCTAACTATAGATCGATTTTTACAGTAACAATTAACAGAATAGAGGACATTTACTCAAGATCAAGACTGACTATTTACCATATTTGTAGAACTAGTCTCCATCAGTTTGGAAACCTCTAATTTTTTAAAAACTATTTTAATTTTTCTGGCATACAAACCTTAACGCATCAACGAATACCAAGTACGAGTAAGCTTTGCCAATAAATGGAAGTACTCACTGCCTTCCATACTGCAGCAACTTATCTACCTATCTTCTTAAGTGGTAAACAGAACTACAGTAATACCTCAATCTTACACAATTTGAGTTGTGCGAATTCACAATAGTGCAAACTTTTGATTGGGACCTATCATACATGAGTGTTTTACAGACACAGCCAGTCCCCGGGTTACGATGCGGGTTCCGTTCTTAAGACACATTGTAAGCCGAAAATTGTCATAGGCCGGAACATTGTCAAAAATCCTAAGAAAACCTTATTCTTTTAATGCTTTGGGTACATTTAAAACTATGTAAAATGCATTCTTATTGCATTTTTCATAAAAAAAATTTCAAATATTGATTATTTTGCATTTTTGGTGTCACATTTCTTCTGCCAGACCAACGCTGTAGCCATTGTAACCATGGAAATAATTTCTGATGAATATAACATAATATTATTTAAAAGTTAGGTTAATATTTAGGGAGCAAGATGAGGGTAATATTTAGTGTGCAAACTCTGTAAGTATGCATTTATTAGCATTTTAAGACTGTGCCAAACTTTGCGCGAGGGGGTTCAGAACTTAACCTCGCATAAGTTTGGGGTAATACGTACTGTATAGTTCATTGTTTATTCTTTACACATGCGGTATTAGTGATATACTTCAGTTCAGTTATTCTACATATGTATTATTTTTGTTCTACTTCTTTGTAGGATACTGATTTTTGTAGTTTCTTCCATAAACCTTTCACATTTATTAAAAGGTCATAACAATACACACAGTGTTGAACTACATATGCTACATTTATGGGTTTGATGTATTTAATTTTACGAAACCATACCCAATTCGTAGCTAAATAATGATTCAATGTGAATTATGTATGTACGGTAAAATTGGATTTAAATTTAATTTTTCCATTCATACCCATATTTGTTTCTAACAAATGCAAATATTGTTATATAGTCAATCCAAAATCAATCTTTTGCTAATAAAATATTGTATTCAGTTCTCCCTATATGATCTAATCCCTTTTCATTTGCATCTCATAATATTATGAGATTTTCTTATCTTTAAATGCTACATCTTATGCTTTAAATACAGTAATTACATGTATTAACAGTACAGTACTTAATGTAAACCTTGAACTCATATCCAGTATACATACATTCAAAACATTTTCCTATGATTCCTATATAACAAGAGTATGATAAAATCAAACTTCACAGAAATATTGAATAAAGAAAAGCAAAATGTATTAATTTATAATAATATTAAGCAATGTCATCCTTAACCTTACCCATTTCCAAATCTCTTGGGCTATTCGAAACTGAAGAATGAGTTCTCAGAGGTCTCAAAGGACGAGAGGCTACAGGAAGAGGCAACCGTCCAAATGCTCCAACACCAGGGCTGATGGGTGCTGGTATCCTGTAAATATCTTGGAATTATTTACAAATATTTTACTCTGAAACATGAATAAAATTCTATGACATGCAAATTGCCTTCTGATTTCAAAAAGAATTTATTACTCCATAAAATTGTTGCACCTCATCATTCAAGTCTTCCTATAGGAAACTTTCTTACATTAAACTGCAGCTTAGTACATCTCACAACTGTGGAATAAAGTCTTCACATGAATTCATATATAACCAAAACACTGTAAGACTGTATACGAAGAAAACATCAGGGGGAAAATGAATTAAGTGCTGATCTGTTGTCTCAAGGGTTCTATAATTATACCAATGAACCACCATCCTAAAACAAATCAACTGTGCATAAACTGTCATTAAGGAAAAAAAAATAAAACTTATAATCAAGCCAATCGTGACTTTAATTCATGTAGGTTATTGGTTGGTATTTTGTGAGGACCTAAAAATTCTTAAGACCTCTGCTCTTCGCATAACAGAGACAGAAAAAGTCAAACCTTAAAAAAATGTTATTGTTATAATACAATTAAGTTTGTTCATACTTACCTGGCAGATATATATATAGCTGTATTCTCCGAAGTCCGACAGAATTTCAAAAACTCGCGGCACACGCAGTGGGCGGCCATGGTGGTAGTACCATTCCCGCTGCTGGGAGGCGGATATCAGGAACCATTCCCATTTTCTATTCATATTTTCTCAGTGCCACTGTCTCCTGAGGGGAGGTGGGTGGGCACTTAATTATATATATCTGCCAGGTAAGTATGAACAAACTTAATTGTATTATAACAATAACATTTTGTTCATGCAACTTACCTGACAGATATATATATAGCTGAATCCCACCTTCGGATGGTGGGAAGAGACAGAATAGGATTTGTAGGAAACTTAAATTAAGTAGATGATGTACACCTTGGTTCCTCACCTGTTAGCAAAGTAGACTCTGTGATTACTGTCACTTAAGCCTGCTTGTGCTTAATCAGAGTTGCCAGCCAGGTGGAGACCTGTAGTGCTGGTGCGCTCTGGATGCTCTGTCAACGGGGAGGCGTGACCTCAACATGACAAGAACATCGAGCCATACATATGAGGGCAACGAAGCAACTGACCACCACCTGACCAACTATCCAAGACCCCCATGAACACTAAACTAAGAGATGGGAGGTCTTCACCAAGAACTCACCACAACCAAAAAACACAACAACTAAAAACTAACCTAAACCTAACTAGGGATAGGGAGAGAGCTACCTTCAGCCCCCAAGACTGTGTCTGCAGAAATGTATGGCCCAAGAGAACAACTCCTCGTATATCGTTCTCACATCTCTCAAGTAGTGTGAGGCGAATACTGAGTTGCTCCTCCAAAAGGTGGCGTCAAGGATGTCCTTGATCGACATGTTCCTTTGGAAGGCAAGCGAGGTTGCGACAGCTCTGACCTCGTGAGCTTTCACTCGCAAGAGGCTCAAATCGGTCTTCTGGTAAGACGAATGAGCCTTCTTTAAATCACGTCCCTCAGAAAGAACGCCAAAGCATTCTTGGATAATGGTAAATCGGGTCGTTTAACCGAACACCACAGATTATCTGAGGGACCTCGTACCTCCTTTGTCTGTGAACATAAACTTTAGAGCCCTGAGGGCAGGGAAATGGCTCTCTCAGGTTCTTGGACACAAGGCTTGTCATACCCGCCTTAAATTTCAAAGCTCCTTGGCCAAGGGTTAGACGGGTTTTCCATTTTTTTGCTAAGAAAGTGGGACTCAAAGAGCAGACAGCATTGTCACCTTTGAAGCCCACCTGCTTACTAATGGCTTGAATTTCGCTAACTCTCTTCGCCGTCGCCAGAGCAGTCTTTAAAAGAGCCTTCTTCGTCAAGTTCCTAAGAGACGCTGCAGTGGAGAGGCTCGAAAGGACTCGACATCAACATCCTAAGGACTAAATCTAAGTTCCAAGAAGGAGGCCTCGCCTGAGGTATCTTGGTAGTCTCAAACGATCTCAAGAATATCGTGAAGATCTCTGTTGTCAGTAAGGTCTAGGCCTCTGTGTCGGAAGACTGCTGACAGCATACTCTTATATCCCTTGATGGTCGGACTGCCAGCTTCTGCACATTCTTAAAAATAGCAGGAAATCGGCTATCTGGCTCACAGAGGTAGTGGAAGAGGAAATTCCCTCCTTTCTACACCATGCCCTGAAGGAAGCCCACTTCGACTGGGTTAAAACAGGCTCTCGAGGAGGTCCTCCTTGCGTTGGCGATCGCTTTCGCAGCTGCTTTAGAAAAACCTCTCGCTCTGGCCAACTTTTCGATAGTCTGAACGCAGTCAGACCCAGAGCGGAGAGGTTTCGGTGATATCCTGCGAAGTGGGGCTGTCTGAGTAGATCTTTCCTCCAGGGCAACGTCTCGGAAAAGTCTATGAGGAAGGACCATTACCTCCGGGAACCATTCTTCGCGGGCTCCACATCGGGGCGATCAGGGTCAACCTCTCTCACCTTGATGCCGCGAACTTCCCTTTACGACTTCTTTCCCCCATGACTTTGAATGGCGGGAAGGCATACAGGTCCAGGTTCGTCCAGTCCCAGAGCAGAGCGTCTATAGCGACTGCTCCCGGATCCAACACGGGGGTGGGAGCAATAAAGAGGCAGCCTCTTCGTCCTCGACGTCGCAAATAGGTCGACTAAAGGACGTCCCCACAGTCTCCATAGTTCTCGACAGACGTCCTGGTGCAGCGTCCATTCTGTCGGCAGGATCTGATCCTGTCAGCTGAGAAGGTCTGCTCTGACGTTCTGGACTCCTGCGATAAAAATCTCGTCAGGATCCTGATTCGCCTCGCATCTGCCCACGCAGAATCTCCCTCGCTAAGTAAAATAGAGGACGGGAGTGTGTACCTCCCTGATTCTTTAGGTACGCAAGGGCCGTGGTGTTGTCCGAGTTGACTTGGACAACTTTTTCTGCAACCTTTTGCTGGAAGAACTGTAGCGCCAGGAAAACCGCCGCTAGTTCCTTCACATTGATGTGCCAGGACACCTGTTCCCCCTCCAGGCGCCTGACACTTCTTCCCCTCCTAGTGTTGCTCCCCATCATCCCGACACCGAGGCGTCGGAAAACAACACTAGGTTGGGGCTCAGAAGTTTTAGGGACAACCCCTCTCGAAACTTCCGAGGATCTAACCACCATCTTAGATGGTTTTTTCACCGATTTGGTGATCATAAAGGTCGCATCCAGATCCTCTTTGACTCTCCATTCTTCTGCCAAGGAAAAAACTGGAGAGGCCTGAGGTGTAGTCTTCCCAGGGAAACAAACTTTTCCAGCGAGGAAATGGTCCCCAGCAGGACTCATCCACTCCCTCGCCGAGCAAGCTTCCTTCCCCAGGAAGGCCGAAACTCTCTCTAAGCCTTGCAGCTGTCGTTCCTGGGACGGAAACGCTCGAAAGCCACTGAATCCATCTGAATCCCCAGATACACGATGGACTGTGTTGGGGTCAGATGCGACTTTTCGAGGTTACCAGAAGTCTCTTCTGACGATGCTCTGATAAGCCAATCGTCGAGATACAGGACACTCTTATCCCTGCAGAATGTAACCATCTCGCTACGTTTTCTTCATGAGCATGGTAAATACCATCGGAGCCGTGCTTAATCCGAAACAAAGGGCTCGGAATTGCCAAACTTTGTCCTTTAACACAAACCTCAGAAACTTTCTTGAAAGAGGGTGGATAGGAACGTGAAAGTATGCGTCCTGTAGGTCCAAGGACACCATCCGTCGCCCGGTCTCAAGGCTCCTAGAACCGACTGAGGCGTTTCCATCTTGAATTTTTTCTTTCTAGAAAAGATTCAGCCTGCTTACGTCCAAGACTGGACGCCACTCCTCCGACGACTGCTTTGGTACCAGAAAAGTCTGTTGAATAATATCCTGGTGACCCTAGGTCTAAGGACTGCTTTTCCACCGCTCTTTTCTTGATCATTTGATCTAAAAGATCGAAAAGAATCTGACGTTTCTCCCCTTGATATGATGGGGAAAGATCTCTGGGAGTTGTGGATAGAGGAGGAGGGTCCAAAAAGAGGATCTTGTACCCCTGTTCCACTATCTTGAGGGACCACGCATCTGTATCTCTCTCTCTCCACGCCCCCGCAAAGAACTTTAGACCTGGTCTCCGACCGGCATCTGAAGGACTTGATTTT
The DNA here is from genome assembly GCF_015104395.2 of Macrobrachium nipponense. NCBI lineage: Eukaryota > Metazoa > Arthropoda > Malacostraca > Decapoda > Palaemonidae > Macrobrachium > Macrobrachium nipponense. The sequence goes on along the minus strand of NC_087210.1, from coordinate 84,587,687 downwards.
CATCTTAGAGGATTTAGGCTTGAAGAAAGCTCTTCCTCTTGAAAGCCCTCTCCTGAGGGAGCAGCTCTCGAGGGAGGAGCGCCACGAAAGGGTTTAACCTTCCTAGGTGGTCGTCCAAAAGACGACGTAGTAGGGACTGCGGGACGTCTTGAAGACTGGGCCAAGAGGTCCTGGGTAGCCTTCTCCTGTAGGCTCACTGCCAGGTCCTTTACCATAGCCTGGGGGAAGAGATGGCTCGAAAGAGGCGCAAAGAGAAGCTCCGCTTTCTGCGTTGTAGAAACAGACCTAGCCGCAAAGTTGCAGAAAAGCGCTCTCTTCTTGAGAAAAGCAGTGCCGAATGAGACACTAACTCTTCCGAACCATCCCTGACGGCCTTGTCCATGCAGGATAACACATTGGACAGCTCCCCCAGACTTAACGAGTCAGGACTCCTAGATTGAAGATCCAGGACTCCCAAGCACCAGTCTAGAAAGTTAAAGACCTCAAGAGTCCTTAACAGTCCTTTCATGTGATGATCAATCTCCGTTGGCGTCCACGAAATCTTAGCAGTCGATAAAAGGGACCTCTTCTGAGCATCGACCAGACTAGCAAAGTCCCTTTAGGAAGACGACGGGATCTTAACTCCTACTTCTCCTTTGTCTCATAACCGATATGCCGCCTTTCCCACTGGAGTCTTGAAGGAGGAAGGGCGAAAGTCGACTTGCCTGATCCTTCCGACGTTCCATCCAATCTTGCCACTTCTTAAACGCCCTCTTAGTGGACAAAGAAGTTTCATTTCCACAAACTCCCGGAACCTTGCAAGACTTAGATGACGAAAACTGAGAGGTGGAGACTTGGGAGCTGCAGGCTGGAAACTTCTCTCCAAAAGAAGAGCGTAACAGTCGAACCAGCACTTTGTAATCTGACACAGACGAAACCGAAGGCTGTTCCTCCTCAACTGAGTCCGCCGGACTACTAAGCTCTCCTTCCTCCCTAAGTGGTCAAAGGAGATTGCACCTGGAGAGGGCGTGCGCCCAACGGGTCTAGCCTTCAACAAAGGCTTTCGAGGATTAAGTGTAGCAGCTTCTTCAAAGCGACCGACCTTTCTGTCGATCCTTAGAGCTCGAAGAACGAAGAGCGTCTTGACCGCGCTGAGCGTCAGAGAGGCAACTCTAACTCGCTCTAGAGGAGCGTCCTTACGCTTTCCGCTAAAGCGTCCGACTTTCCGCTTTCAAAGCGTCCTTCTGGGCGCTCTCGAAAGCCTTCTCAAAAGGCAAAGCGTCTAGCAAAACGTCCCGACGAGCATCCTCAAAAGCGTCCTGCCGAGCGTCCTCAAAAGCGTCCTCCAAGGCGTCCTGCCGAGCGTCCTCAAAGGCGTCCTGACGCGCGGGCTGATCAGGACGTCGAGAGGGAAGAAAAGTGTCCTGTCCACGAGACTTCCTACCAGTAAAGAACGAGAACGAGGAAGCTCCGAAGGAGAAGCAAGCGGAGACAGAGACGAACGAGGAGACGGAGAAGGGACTGCCTCGTCCTCTTGACAGGCAGTCTGGCGTCCTTCCTACACTTAGGCTCGACTGCTGCTGGGCGAGTCTTCTGAGCCATTAAAGCTGACAATTGGTCTTGAAGAGACACAAGAATATTCTTCGTTGGTGAAGAAACTAGAGGAGGTGAAGGGCTGAACCTGCGAGAAGAACGAGGGGCGAGGGACGCCTCCTTCCTTCTCACAGGTACAGCAACCTGCCTCTCCGAAGCGCGAGAGAAGCGCTTCTCAGCGTCGTCCTCAGACGACGTCCTACCTCTCTTCTGTGGAGGAAACGCGTCAGTACGACGCAGGAGAAGACCGCAACGATAACGGAGAGAGGGGACGTGAAGCGTCCTCCCTCGGAAAAGTCCTTTTCACGGACGCGGAGTCTCTCCGAGCGCTCCACCCCTTGCGCGGGGAGGGCGCCTCGGAGGACGAAAAACAGTCCTTAAGGATGCGAGCCTGAGCACGCTCCTTGGCAGCCTGGGAACTAACAACAGGTCCTGCCGAAGGGACGCCAGATCGGTGGGGGAGGCCCCCGTAACCCTCTTTTGCGGCTTTTCGACATACCCACTCCCTGAGTCCTGGGAGTCCGATAGAGGTCTAGGCCTAGAGGCATTATGGGCCGATCTGACGCCCCCCCCTCCACACACTAGGGGCACGATCACACACTTTACTTGAGCCGTTTTCTAAGGCCAACACTTTGGACTCTAGAGTGCGTAACGACTCTAGAATCAGAGAAATGGCATTACCTTCTCCAGACACAGAATCAGGGCCCTCAGGCAACAAAACAGGATTAGGTGAAGCAAATTCTACTGGTGTTAATATAGGTGAAATGTTACTTCCCTTACCTTTCGTAGAACCGCTCTTGGAGGAAGCCCTCCTGATCCTATCGCGTTCCAACTTACGCCGATAGGACTCATACACCTTCCATCCATCATCGGTCAACTTTTGCATTCATTGCATCGATCATCCAACAAACAAACATGCCCCCTACACCCCATACATACTGTGTGGGGATCTACCGATGATTTCGGTAGCCTCACCTTGCAATCACTCTTCACACACACTCTGAAGCTCACTGAACTTGATCCAGACATCCCGTTCACAGAAAAGCCAATCCAAAATCAAAAAACAGTCCACTATCGCGTATGCCAATCCAACAATCCAGAATCAATAACCAAAAGTCAATCCAGATACTTAGAACGAGTCAAATCCAAAAATCCTAGGCGGAGGTCTGTAAACAGTTGTTTACCGACCGGCGACAGAAAAAATATGAATAGAAAATGGGAATGGTTCCTGATATCCGCCTCCCAGCGGCGGGAATGGGTACTACCACTGGCCACCCACTGCGTGGTGCCGCGAGTTTTGAAATTCTGTCGGACTTCGGAGAATACAGCTATATATATATCTGTCAGGTAAGTTGCATGAACAAAACTCTAGATTTAAAAAAAAATGACAATTTGTCCAAAATTGCATTTTTCCTAACTATACAAACCTGAGGTCCTTTTACAATAGGAAGGTACTAGCGGCAGCTGGATAGGTCGTAAGCTTTCGAACAAGGGGTTCGGTAGTTAACTGCTTGTCCGACAGGCGCGCGCGCGCGACTGGTAGGTAAACAAATCACTTTTGCTTTTGGCCCAAGCAAAAACTGCAGAGTGAGGGGTGGCATGAGGTGGGGCTATGTGTAAAAGGACCTCAGGTTTGTATAGTTAGGAAAAATGCAATTTTGGACAAATTGTCATTTGTTCCGACACGGCATACAAACCTTCGGTCCTTTTACAATAGGAAGACTCACTTCTTGGTGGGAGGAATCTGAGTCTTTTGTGAACAGACTGGTGTTCGCCCAACCTTGGAATGCCTCCCTGGTCGTAAGAGCGAGGGAGGGATCCAAGCCTCTGTCCGATTGATCGGGGTGTGCACCGCAGGATCAATGGTCAGACCTCTGGACCAAGTACTAAGAGAGAGGCAAGCGTATCTCTTCGTACCAGCAAACAAGAACAAGTTCCTATTTGCAAGAGGCAACATAACGTTATGGTTTGTCTCTTGTTGGCATCCACTTCCCCCCCTTGTAGGAGGAAGTGGTGGATATTCGCTCCCATCCCTAGTGAAAGGGATAGGATGGGGCTCTGTCGAGTAGCTCACCGGCATCTCGTCCTTATCCAGCAAGGTGATGACCGTATCCCTCTACCACAGGTAGAGGGGTAGAAAAAGATAGGAAGAGAAGCCAGTCACTCTCTCATTCACTTATCTATTCTTACAGTCACACCAGGACTCGATGCTGTTCAGCCTGCTAGGGTCTGGGTTAGCTAGACAACGTGTTGAGCAGCCACCACGGGTCCTAAGGAAAACGATCCAAGGACCTGTGGGCAATATCCAAAAGGTAGAAGGAGGTGCCAGTGGTCTGGTTGTACCAGACCCCTGCCTTCAGTACCTGCGCCACGGAGAAGTTCTTGTGTAATCCGAGTGAGTGTACTTCTAGGTCATCTTGGTGCTGACGAAGAGTCTTCAACACTCAGCCTGGATGTCGAGTTTCTTCAGAAAGCGCGGTCGCGCTTTCACAGGACAAAGCAGCATCTCCTTCGCATCGAAGGCGGTGAAGTCCATTAGGGAGGGGATTGTGAAGGACTCTAACCGATCGTCAGGAACCGAAGGGTTCAGAGTCTTCGCTACGAATTCGGTACGAAATCGAGCTCACGAATCCCCATCCCTGGATGCTTGACTTCGCAGGAAAAGTCATGCAATTACCTCAGAAGAAAAGAAGGGAATGGTCGTATGACCTATCCCTCTTCTCGACTTCGGTGATGTCCTGTACCCATACTGTCTATCCGTCTGCAGCGAAGTTGTTGTTCTCGGTAGTGGATAGGACAACCGACACTCAATGGTGGGTGTCGATGGTATGGGTACTGTGACAAGGCCGTTTAGGACGAAGAAAAGATTGTTATGGAACAACCGAACTAAGTCCACAGCGAAGTTCGTAACAGACTTGGGGCGCTCTGACAGCTGCCTACTGACTGCGTTCGGTAGGAGGCAAGTTGTCCAAGCACCCGAGCAAGTCACGTGACCTTCGCCTTAAAAGGGTTATGCCAAGAGACTAAACAAATAATTTGTTCGTCACCGATGCCAGAAGGCAAGGTGATGACTCTCTTAAGGCATGTGCCCAACAGGCGAAAGTCAATTGCCTTCTATAGACCGGGTCCCTTGATGGCAAGATATCTCATAGTATAGCTTGATTCTCGGGTAACGGAGAAAATAACACTATGTGATGTTGAAGACAAAGGTGTACAGAAAATGCAACCTACGTCTTCACAGCTGAACCGGAGAGAAGGATTCTCAAGATTCTGAACCTGTGCTACAAAGACTGAGAACGCTAACCGCTATTGATTGCTGTCCGGTGAGGATCGTAGTTTGCAATAAAAGCGGAGCGCTTCCAGTAATGAAGACAGGGAACTACTGCCTGAAGAACTGCTTCTCATGGGCTGAACATTTGAAGTAGAGCTGTCAGGTCGGAGAGTAGGCGATGTCTTCTGACATATCTGTTAATTCGGGGCGAGCAATGAAATTGGCACACCTACGAATACGAGATATTTTGAAGACAAACTCAGATGTCTGCAAAAATCATTCGCATTATCGCAGTGCGATGCAGCGGTTGACTAGTACAGACTTCTGTTACCGTGCGGTAAACAGAAAGATGAAAGAGTTCCCAAGAGATACTCTGTTGAAAATTCTCGCAAATGTCGAAGGCGATGAAATCGAGCGTCACAGCAGTAGATGGTCCTTCATTATTGCGAGAATCCCCGTTAATTCAGAGACCTATAAGTCCATGATTGTTGGGCAGAGATACGGTTCGGTAGTCAATCCAACCAGGGGAGAGAGAGACGTAACCGACCGTGCATCTCCGAGACCTAGCTGATACTGAGCCGCTATCAGGCAGTTCAATACGCAGTAGCTCTCGGTGACTCGTCATCCTGAGTTGCCAGGTAATCCATTATTCCCGAAGGAATGCGTTCGGCTAGAACCATCGAGCATAAAGAATACGCTCGAGCAATTATATTTACGAAACGGATTTCGGTAAATACAAAAGCTGATTTGGTGTTGTCATGACAATACCAAGTATCTAAAATCGAAACTGATAACTGCTGGGAGGTTGCAGGCAACCCCGAGTTGCAGTTCAATTAAGATACAATTCGTCTCGGTCACAAACCGTAGAGTTAACTACGGTATGCGCCTACCCCACGGACAATTCAACTGTTAAAGAATCATGTCGCGAGGGTAATATACGTAGTATATTTGTAGGTTCTGTACCACGACCTCCATCCTAAAATCTTTCCCCTCGAGGAATGAGAATAAGGATTGGAGATCGACCGCCTTCGTTCTCTAGTCAAGAGAGTGAAGGAGAAGTCTTTCCCAAAGGAAAGCTTCAATGGTGAACAGAATACCGAAGACGATAGTTCAAGACAAACTGGAAGTTCCCGTCCGTTCTTCTCTATTCCAGGTTTAAGCGCCTACTGTGAGATACTCTTCTTTCAGCAGCAGTCTTCTTCCAAATGCTAGAATTACAGAATTCGAGCATAAGCGAGGTTCCCGATTATCGTGTAACAATTATCAGGGATTCTCACTCACTTTGGACCGTGGTCTCGCGTAAGTGTTTGGAGATCGTAAAAAACTTCGAATACACTCTGAGTGCGCTAGAAATTCCGTAGAATTCTAAGCACTCTGCGGAAACCCCCCCCACCAAAAATTCGTCAAACGATATCGGCTGGTGGTCCTCTCGATCCCGTAGAAATCGAGAAAGGGGCAGGATCCCTCCTCAATGACCGGGGCTTACGTCAGGTAGGACCCGAAGGTCCCCCCGGTAGCGCAGCCCCTAACGTGGGATCTTACAGAGAAATCTCTGTAGGATCCCTCCCCTTTCCCTCGTCAGCCGTAAGGAGAGAGGGAATGGGGGAGGAATTGGATACTGGCTCGCCTTCCCAGCGGAACTAGCCGTTGGAGAAGAAAAGGAGCAGCCATCGCCTTACGGCGATGGCCTCTCAGAGCCTGGGAAAACGTATCGTCAGGAGAAAACGTTTTCCCGAGGAGGGTTACGAACTCATACTGTAGGTAAGTGTCTGCCGCCACTGTGAACGTCGTCTGGGTGGGGCTGATCGACACCATGACAGGAGAGAGCCGATACCGCTCCGACTCATTCCAGTCCTCGTCGAGGTCGAAACCTCAGGAGGACCGAAGGGGTATATAAATACGGTGTCCGAAGACACGTAGAAACGCCTCTGTCGCAGTAGAGGAGGTGAAGTAGCTTGTTCGACCGGCCAGAACTGAGAGAGCCTTCTTGTCCGGAGACGAGAGACTACCTGGTTCAACCCAGTCGGCAAGCTCCGATCGCGGCAGACCCACCGTCGATTTGGGTTCCCTCTCGGGCCCCAAAACGACTCGAGCCGAGACGTGGCTCTGCTGGTGGGAGCGGCGATCCTTCCCCGAGGTCATTGTGCTGACGAATCAGCGCCATAACCTCGGCAAAGTTCCTCTGGATCTCGAAGTCACAGCATCTTGCAGAGTGGGACCGTTAAGCCCTTCGAACAAGAGCATATTCCGAGAACCTTCCTCCTAAGAAGGGGGAACAGCGACAGTCCTCTCGGTCTTCCCCATCCACTTGCGCATACGTCCTGGCCGGTCCAAGAACCGTGCCTGGCACGTAGGGCGTCGTGGTGGGATCATGAGGGGCGCACCCCTCACGATCACTCCTCAATACCTCGCTCCTCCCGGTGTAACCCGAGGAGGTTGAAGGTACGGGAGAGGCAGACCTGACGCTCCCTCGTTGCTCGCTGGCAGAACCAGCAGGCTTGGAGGGCTGCAGGCGATCGTCAACCCCCGGTGGCGATCGAGCTGCAGGCCTGGTCGAACCGTCTCGCTGTGGAGAACGGCTGGACTGAGCACAGCGGCCCCGATCTCGAGTGTCAGAAGAGCTGGTGCTGGTTGCCGTACCCGGTCGCTTTCTATGAGAGCGACGGTCAGGCGACCTGCAGGCTCCACTGTCACAGTGAGACCGGTGCTTGTCCTCACGGCACGTCACGTCGCTGGTTCCAGCCGTGGCTGGCACCGGCGAACGGGTAGGACCTCTTCCCAGCCTCAGCCCGTGGTCGGTCGTGGACCGTCACGTCCCCGGTGTAGCCAGCTGTTCGCCGCGAGAGTGAGAGCTTGGTCTGGTGAGAGTCGCATGAGCGGCTGTCACCAGTCTTCCGCCCCCCGTGCCGTGAACCTGACGCTGAGCGGACTCAGAGGTCTGGTTCCTGGCTGCACGGTCGCTGGTAGGCGACCGTACACTCGGTACCTCCCGAGAACGAGCCGAGACGGACCCTGATGCAGTGGCAGAACCACTGACACCAGGCGAGGAAGTACCGTGTTAGCCGGTACCCCTCTGGTCCCCGTCGTCTTCTTCCTTGCGGAAGAAGAGACGGGCCCCCGCTCCCGAAGGAGCAGGAGGACCAGCGGAAGGAACCCTCCCGTCCCACCGAGGAGTGAGACGGGTCCCGAGAAGCTCCCGAGGGAGATTCTTAGGAGGGAGGAGGCAACCTTCTTCTTCCTCGGCTGTGAAGCCTTAGAAGTCGAAGGGGAAGAGGCGGCAGCCGACGACGATGAGGAAGATGAAGACGACGACGACGACACCTTCCTCCTCTTCTTCGTCAGCTTCCTCAGGACAGACGTAAGATCTGCTATCCAGGGCGGAGCCGGGGCTGCTGTAGCCGAAGCCACAGGGCCCGGACGCACCTGTACAGACAGACCAAAGTCTGGGGTAGTACCACCACGAACAGGGACGACATCAGCAGGTATGGGCATCTCAGGAACAGCAGGCACAGCCAGCACAGCATCGGTAGGGACAGCCAGCGCAGCAACGGCAGGGACAGCCCAGCGCAGCAACGGCATGGACAGCCAGCCGCAGCAACTGCATGGACAGTCAGCCCAGAATCGGCAGGTACGGCAGGCAGCACCGGAAACACAGGAAGTGGAGCAGCAGCCAGCAACATCCTGGTACCGGCGGCAGGTCCAGGGGCGAGCTCTAGGGCAGCGGAAGTGTGGTCGCTGCAGCGTGGCAACCACGAGCGGCGGCGGCACGCCCCCCTCTCGGTACGGCGAACGGCACTTCACAGCGGCTGTAGGCAAGACTGTTACCACGTGAGGCGAGTACACCAGGTGAGGAGGCGTCGTCACCTGGGTTGCGTGGTCACCACTCTTTCCATGGTGACCGCAGTAGGCCCAGACATAGAACCGCAGGCCCCTGGACACTAGCACGCCCTGCAAATGGAAGGACGCCCATACCTCACCAAGGTCCACCCTCGTGGCAGTAGCACCTGCGGAAATAACAGTAGTAGCGATTAGTGGGGGGAAGTCCCCTCGCGCGGGGGGGGTGTGAGCCCTCTCCGAACGAGTGGAAGACCTAATATACCAATTGTACATTGGGCACGAGCGCCCTCCCCCGCGCTCGACGGATCGGGCGAGGAGAAGAACGCCGATAACCTCCCCCCCCCAAGGGGAAGGGGAAGGGGCATCTGTGGGAGCTGAGCGGGGGGGGGTTCTCGTTCCCCACCCCCGCACAGTACCCATGTACCCAACAACAATATAAGAGCCCGAGAGCAATCGTGCCATCGGCCCGAATGCAAGGGCATAAGGATCAATTCCCTGACTGAGCGGAACTTGAACCAAATAAATATTGATGCAATCAATAATAAGGAATAAAATGAAAATGCATCTTGCATTACGATTCACTTCACAATGAATAAGGGTGGCTCGGATCGAGCGCATTTGCGCCCTCGGTACCGAGCGCAAGGGTAAAAGGATCCATTCTTACCTTTATGGATCAAGGTTTATGGAAACCTTGATCCATAATGAATTGATGCAATCAAAAAATATATGAAAATGAAAAAGAATACTGCGCTTGCGATTTCACTTCATACAAATAAAAAGGGGAAGGATCAATTCCCGGGAAATAGCGGAAACATTGATCCCAGTAAACAATGCAATCTCAATAAAAAATGAAAATGAAAAAGAACTGCACTTGCGATTTCACTTCATTCAAAATAAAAGGGGAAAGGATCAATTTCCGGGTAAGCTCGGAAACTGCCATCCAAAATGAGTATTGCTACAATCAAATAATATATGAAAATGAAAAAGAATACTGTACTTGCGATTCCACTTCCATATGAATAAGTTTCCGTGCCGAGCGCATTCGCTCGGCAACGGGCATACAGGTCAAAAAAAACAAAATATAAATAAAAGAGCACTTACTTACGATTTTCATCTACACATTTCCAACCCAAATATACGCTCGGAGAGCGAGCGCTCCCGCCCTCGGCACCGAGCATACACAATACGAGGATCATTTCTGGGAAAATGAATTCCCGCAACTTACGCCCTTCAGTCCCGGCACTCGGGTAATCGGAGGGCGTGGTGAAACCAAGATCCTTTAATTCACAATTGAATTCAATGGAAATAAATATGAAATGATTGTACTTACAATTCAGTTTCACTAGATAAATAGAAAAAGAAAAACACAATCATGCGAAAGCAACGACGATGAAGCGGGCAGAGAGCGATGATACACGTCCACACGCCAGCAGGCCGAAAGCAAAAGTGGTTTGTTTACCTACCAGTCGCGCGCGCGCGCCTGTCGGACAAGCAGTTAACTACCGAACCCCTTGTTCGAAAGCTTACGACCTATCCAGCTGCCGCTAGTACCTTCCTATTGTAAAGGACCGAGAAGGTTTGTATGCCGTGTCGGAACAAATACTCATGTATAAGCCATGCATAACTTCTTGCTGCACTATTGCAATAGTGCAGCAACAGTATAAACTACTTAAATGCTCTATTTGGCTACAAACCTTCAAATGCTCCAAGATAGAGGCAAAGGAGCATTAGGATACAACAGACAAGTGCTTTACCCTTTCTAGAATTGTAAGAGAAGACGAGAGGTAAGCAAATGCAAGTTTAAAAGAAAAGGGCAGCTTTGGTCCTCAAGAAACTGTTGTAAAGGACTGATGGGAGCTTCTCTCTCCTCAACAGTTCAGTGAGATTTTCCACTAAGAATGATGGAGTACTTTACTTAATACAACCACCTCTCATTAGGAATAAACCTGTCAGTTATATGTGGTGATATTCTAGAAATAAGATTTGTGGTCATCTTAAACTGATTTGGCCATGGGTAAAATGAGGCTCCTGTAATATTTAACCAAACCACTTACCAGTTTTATTTGAGTGGCAGAATTTGAATTTCCTTACCTATTCAATTGTAGAAGGATCAAACTTATTGCAATTCTCTTCAAAAGGATGCTTATAGTACTGGTCTGGATTTCCTTATCAATACAGAGGGGTGGAACATCTAGTTAACACTAAAAACAAAATAAACAAAATAAGTAAAAAATAAAGAGAGCTCAGATTACACATATATGAGGTATGTCTCTTTCAAATATAATCCATAAGGAATAATTTTGCAATCATTTTTATAACCCAAATACTCTGGATTTTTTTTTCTGTATACTAAAGCAAATTCCTTTTCTATTCATGCATAACTGGCAAAAGTAAATTTTATCAAGCCCTTAAATCCTCCCAGCTATAAGAGCAACGATTCTTAAATTACCTTTTCAAGAGGAGGTGGCAAGTTAATATTTCCCTTAGATAACTTATAGTATCTACTTTTTGGAGTGTGTGTTTCAAAAGCACTGGATGCAAAGGTTAGGTTACAAGTAGACAATGGGGTTGTGTTGAAACAGATGTTGTACAGGCTTACTAGCTTTATG
>NC_087210.1:84515281-84575898 GCF_015104395.2 Macrobrachium nipponense | reverse complement strand
ACTAGCTTTATGATTCTCTAGAAAAAGTACTGTTACACGCTACTATTTCAATGTCTGCAAATTATCAGCAGTACCCGCCTCTCAAAATTTAACCAGTGTACTTGATATTTTCCATAAAAAATGCCACTCCATAAGTTGATGATTTGCAGTATTATCAAAATGCTGGATAGGGACTTCCATCTTTATATGTGTATGCTGTACATGTACATGAATCAGCCAACAAAAATGAAACTCCACCTAAATATCAAGCAAATAATTTAAGCTAAATATAAACTATGTACATTTATTTCTAAAGTGAGGATGAAACAGCAGCCATAAGAGTTAAAACAAGGACTTAAAAAATTCAAATTCACATGCAAATACTAAGGACTAATAAAAGTTATGTTCAACCATCTTTTATCGTAGGTAATCTATAACAAGCATCTTCTAGAAAATCATCACTAACACAAACAAATGAAATAGGTTTTCGGCTTATATGAAATGGGTAAACATTGCAACGGTATATTTGTTTATATGTTCTAAAAAGCAAAGCTTTGAACTCCATTCTAACTGAAAATAGAAAGCTACCTTAAAATGCAACAAGCAGCTCAAGATAAACAGATTCTGGAAATTCAAAAACTTCTGAAGCAACTATACGTAATTCATAAAATTCGAACTGAGCTTTGTTTAAGGTTAAAAAACCATTAAAAGGCAATAAATTTCTTTTATCTCTAATTTTTTACTTAACTATATCAGAGCGTAAATGGATATACGTAGTACTTACCTACTTGGTACTGGTATTCTACTTAATGGGGAGCATAGCAGATTCCTGCTGCCTCCAGTTCTTTGTTTGTCACCATTTAACATAATATATAACCATTCTAATATCCTGCAAAAGTAAATCTCAATTATAGATACATATCAGATATGTTCACAAATCTTTCAAAATGTCAATCTGAATTCATCCTTTATCGCCAATATATATATAATCATTACGATACAACTGAAAGTGGCATTTGCCACCAACCATTTCCCTTACAGCCTCTCAAGCAGAATTCCAATCTTCATTTACAACAATTTTTATTGTAACAATATATATATTATAACTCTGTCAAAAAACAAAATTAATTTAATCATATGTATACTTAATGATAGCTTATCCAGTGCATTATTAATTTAATTAATAATTTCCATACCATACAACTGCATATCCAGTGCACTAACAATCTCCAAAACCTCCACAGAAGATCAGTCATGCTTGTCACTTATCTGAGTATGCATTTGGGTCCCTGAGCTAATGGTGAAACTGGTCATTCTGCTTTTTGCACCAGCTACAAGGAGGGGATGGGAATGCACTTCCAATAACATAATGGGTTTGTGCATGAAAAAAGAGTCATAATTTTCTTCAAATACACAAATCAGAACCCCCTAGACAAACCACAGAACATTTTGAGAGGCAGCACATTTGCACACATGCAGGTATTCACGACTGACATTCAGAGGTATAATACCCCACAGATCCATCGCAAATGAACCCCATCCTTACGGACATGTCACAGAGAGCGGGCACATGTTAGAAAAAAAGTCAGCAGTGACTTTTCTCTTTATACCTCTGGAGAAGGAACAACAAGAAGAGAGTCTACGGCAGTCTTCCTGTCTTCGGAGAATCGTAAAGACAGTGGGTCATGAGGAATTTCAGAGAACTCAGGGTCAATCCTACCTAGGATGAAAGTCTTGTATGGAGGTAACATCATCGTCAAACTTCAAGAAGGGGGATGCTCATGTAAAGTTTGCTTGGGCTTCTTGCGAGAAGACTTCACTTCTTCCTACACGAAAACATTAAAGTGGTCACACACACACACATCTAGCACACCTTTCTTCTTCAGTCACTGATATATCAATATCAGTAACATCTATGATGAAAAACCAAGCACAAACCATTGTAATCAACACTTACAATTTTCAAAGCTTCAACAAGGCAGTCTGGGAAAGGCAAAGCAAGACATCCACTCTCAACAGCAGCTAAAAAAAAAATAGTGCTGGGTTATGACAGGTTAGTAGGGAATTCCACTTCACACCTATCTACCTCTCACCAATGGACCACCTTGCTGTCAAACATTAATGATTGTTTCCACCTTGTATGGAGAGTGCTCCTACAGAAAACTGAACGGTTTTCTATTTACGCAGGAACAATCCAATTGCTCTACACAAATTCTCAGTCAAAGGAGTTGTTGCATCTGCAGTTTGGAAATGCAATTGAGCCATATAGCAGTTCTGTTTGACTAATGAGGAACTGCTGTCTCTTCTATAAATACTGTTACAGTGAACATTCATATTTAGTTCTATCTATATTGCCTTATTAGAAAGTTGTTTTGATAATTCTAGAAAAAGTGTTGGAGGCTGCATCACTAAAACCCATACAACTGAGATTAATCGTGATATAAAATTGAAGGTTAGCAATGTGTATAGGATAGGGTAAGCTCATGCAAATACTGTTATATTGTTATAGGGAATTTTGCTGCCATGGATACACCATAACCTATGTCAGGTTAGATTAAAATGTATCCGTTATTACCAATAGCATCAGTTTTGGGCACTGTTCATGTGGGTGTCTTTTGGAAAAGCACCTGGTCAAGGGGATGCTGCAACCTAAGTTAGTTTAGGTTACGCTGTACCTGTTAAACTGACATTTCCACATTTTTCATGTTTCTCCCCTAACTATCTCTCACGATTCTTACTTACCGTAGGCTATCATACACATGAATCACATACTTTTTCCACATTTTCTTGTGTGTTTTGAGCAAATTTCACCAAATGCTGTTGGTGCTATACACGTTTTTTTATGCAAAATCAAAATTTTTCACTATGGTCTTACATTGTTGGATGCAGCCCATGGGTAGGTTTAGGTTAGGTTAAAGGGTAAGTGGTTTAGAAAAATTGCAGTTTGCCATTCTAAACAAAGAGAGGAAAACTGGTACAAATGGAAAGTATAATAGGCTAAACAAAATGCTGTCTTACTGTTGATTACAACTTAAGTACTGAGGTACAGTGACAAACATTACAGAGGTGAGCAATTTGAGGTTGGCACATCATTAACTGAGCACTAGGCTAAGATGGATATTTTCAAGGGTGGTTGAGTTGACAAAGCTGTTTAATGAAACACCATACTTGACTCAAAATTGCCTTCAACACTTATTGTACTGAGACTTCACATGGTTATTTTAGTGCTTATGGCAGTAACCTGCAGCTCATTTTGTCAATTAGCTAAGCTTCAATCTTTTTAACACTCCTAATCTTGACTCCTTTTTTGGTAATTTCAACAATCACAAAATATGTAAATAATTAGCAAATTTTACCTTACTACCTATTGAGAGAGACACAGGTGAATTGTGAATGTTATCTCTAAAACCTGCCAACTCAATATCTGCCAAAATCACCCATGGCAATTAGGGTAAAAAACCGCATGGTACAGGGGTGGACCATGTACGATCAATGTGTACAACCCCAAGAAAAGTACATTATAACGCGTCCTGACATCGGAGATGGGCATCAGACACGACTTCTTGTTGGTGAGAAACGGAGCTAAAGACCTCTACTCTGGTGTCAGGACACGTTATAATGTACTTTTTTGGGGGTTGTACACATTGATCGTACATGGTCCACCCCTGTACCATGCGGTTTTTTACCCTAGATCAATGATGTGTTTCACTTGGCATACCTAGCACCTAACCTCGACCTAAGGCGTCACTTCCTGACCCGGCCGGGGAGGAAGGGATAGGCTTTGCTCACTCTATCCCAATGGAACTCTCCAAACCTATTCTGACTTAGTAGCTAGTATAGCCTAGGTAATAGGTAGCCTGAATGGGTTTCAGATGCAGAAAAGGGAGGGGTAGATAGGCCTATGAGAAATCTGGTCGTGAAATTGGGCCAACCCTAACTTACCCTAGAATGACGTATCCTGACCCAACCAGGCCTCACCTTTCTGACCTGACTTAAGAGTGCTGTGGCCCTGACTTGGCTGTGAGCCCCATAAAGTAACTAGTACTGAGGTAGCTATACCTAAGCATCTTACCCCTCAGCTTAGCCCAGGCTACGTGATGCAATTACCTAGTACCAGGCACTAAGGTATCAAAGGGCTACGTGATGCAATTACCAGGCACTAGGGTATCAAAGTCCCAAAATAGGTACATACCTAGGTATTACAAATTAGGGTACAAATATAGCTAGCTATAGGCTAGTAGGTAGACCCTGAAGGAGTCCGTATAAAATAAGGATAGGTTAGCTACTAGGTAGTAGTAGGCTAGGTAGGTAGTACCACATTTTCACAGGCAATATGGCTTACCTTATTCAAAAAAGAAAATACTGTAGATCGTCAAGGTCCCTTCCAATCCTGTTTCCAAGAAAATCACTCACGGTCACGCCTACCTAACCTTACGCCCACTGGTCAACTTGCTCACTCACTCCTTCAGGAGACAGATCTGTGTACCCTACATGGTCATGGGTGTTACCCTACTAATTTTCGCACAGACTTCGTGTACGTCGTATTCAAAAGGAATGATTAGTTTTTTTACGTAGCTACTTCTGATTTGAATAAACAGTAATAAATATATATCACCGGTAATGGAGTGGAGAGCAACTTACAGAAATTTGGTAAAATCCAAAATCGAGGAAAAGTTGTTGTTACTTTTCTTAGAAAAGTGAAACTCATTGTTTATACCTCCTCCCACGAAGTGAAGTCGCGTTCGTTATTGATATTTTCATGTATCTAAAAACTGAATGTGAAAATTACATTCGACATAATTTCATCCATATTTTTTAAATTCCATATCTATAAATCAAACTTGCTACAAACCCGCAGATTTCATTCATATCATATAAATATAATATTTATACTTTTACTACTTTCGGAAGGAAAGTGAGGTCAAGGTGCTTTCAAGGAAAAGCCAAATAGCTAACCTTCCTTTTGATTCATGTCAAAACACAGTAGTAAATTCGAACCCAAATAATGTGCCACTTCAGTTTCAGAATGATTTGTCTTGCGACATTACTAACTAATCGCAGAGTAATTGTTTCCCTTCTCCAGTCTTTCTTCACTACAGGCTCATAATTGGAGTGATATAAATCGTGCACTTACAGACTGAAAATATGCCACTCGGTGCATTAAACTCTTCCACTATAAAACAAATGAAAAAAAAATTTCTTCGACGACTTACCTTTAATCAGGAAAGGAGTAGCTATTGTTCACGAACAAAAAGATGAAATTAATTTCTTTAGTATTTCGGAATGAGGAAGACAGATGCTTTGATATCATTTATTATGGATTAACTATATAAATATTACAGTTGATCGAATCTCAATTCTCTCACTACAAATCAGAATTATGCCTTTATATAATGATGCAGACTATTTCGTTGCATAAACTGCAATGTGTAGAGTTAATTTAAACAAATTAAGCTGAACAAGTCGATTTGCCTCTCTCTCCTCTCTCTCTCTCTCTCTCTCTCTCTCTCTCTCTCTCTCTCTCTCTCTCTCCTCTCACACACACACACCTTTTCTAATGGCGTTTCATATGCAGTTGATCAAAAATCTTATCTAATTACAATCCATTTTAAGAAAACAGAGTTCAAATGAAGATTTAAATCACTGCAAAGTTATTGTAAATCTTCAAGATTAAATAACAGGACCCTTGAAAATATACCACAAATACAAATTAACGTACACTAGAACAAATACCAAAAAGGAGATTAAAAAAAAACTTTCCGTAATGAATGAAAACTGACAGGAATGGCTTAAATCTCTTCGGAGGCTGTTACTGGACGCGTCTTCTGAGTGCACAAGAAGACCCAGTTTTCACACATAAATGCAATCAGGGCTGCGGTCAAGCCTAAGGCAAAGAGGTAGAAAACTGTCTGCAGGTGGTACAAACTTAAGACGACGTTTTCCGACGAACTTCCTTGAACCTAAATGGGAGAAGAATCGAGATTACTTGCCTTATTTATAAAAAATGCGAGTGCCATGCCACTATGTAAGTGTCCCGTTGTCCACTAGAGCTCGGAAATCAGACCTATTTTCTTATCTATGATAACATTTTGCCATATCTTTGTCATACCTTTTCATCAATCACACTTCATTTATATAATATAGTGAAATAGTGAATTATATATGTATATACATACATATTATATATATATATATATATATATATATATATATATTATATTAAACAATACCATGCAAATTCTCAGTGATCATGTAGTCAAATATATCTACAAAAGTGTCGAGGGAAAATAGTTCAATGTCTGAGTTATTATGACAAAAGCACTACTACAGATCTACTTAATGGCCTTGCTTAAGTTGTAAATGTTGATCCTAATACTATATGTATCCAAAGGACCGAGAGAGAGAGAGAGAGAGAGAGAGAGAGCGAGAGAGAGAGAGAGAGAGAGGAGAGGAGAGAGAGAGAGAGAGAGAGAGAGAACTAACACCAACCTCGCTGAGCTGTGCAGGATTTTCAGACTTCTTCTCTTCCTTCTCCTTGGGACAGTTCGCATCCTTGCATTCTTTTTTCCTCGGGGAACCGATCATTTGGTTTATCCAGTGATACACGAGTCCTGCTTCTATCAGCCGCTGTTTCATTAGGTCTATGACTCTCTTGAAGGGGGCGTTTCTTCTGTTGGGAGTGGAAGCTTTCATTCATAAATTAATATTGATATCAAAGGAGACATGGAAATCATTGTACAGGCGATGAGTTTGGCCATCTGGGTGAGTTTGAGCACCACTTGATGTTGCTGATGTTTAATTTGTTAAGGTATTATAGGACTCAATCAAGTCATTTTCCTCTGAAAACGACTAGAGCTAAAAAGCTACATGGCAAAGATGTTTATCCTTGCACATCGTTTGAATAATAATAATAATAATAATAATAATAATAATAATAATAATAATAATAATAATAATAATAATAATAATAATAAGTCAGCAATTATGCGCATCGCTATCAAAGTGCTCAGTTCCAAAGAGCATTTATGCCTCACACCGTTGGACTGAGGGACGGTTCATTTCCCTGAGGACGTTGCGCAATTGGAACCTGTAAAGTTCAAGCGAAGACGCAACGTATCACTACCCAAAACACTTCTTTAATTTTAATAACTGATTAACTCTTGCATCTAAACTGATCCATGCTTTCTGTATTTTCAATCGTGTTCTGTAATTTCTTTCCAACGAAAGAAATTAGACGTTACGACCTGCGGATCAGGTTCCGTTCTGTCTCCGGCATCTGTGTTGCCCATAGACGTTCTTGTTCAGATACATTTCAGTTTGCCGAAACATAGTAGAGTGAGGACATGGCGGTCCGCTCAGTGATGACGCTATAGACCGCTCTTGCAGCTGAAACTAGAAACCCCCAGCGACAAAGGAGAGCCTGAATTGAACTATGGTTGAAGAAATGAAATGAATTATCTCACAATTGTTTATTTAATTAATTGAAACTTTACCCTGGTGACTTGTTCGATTACCTGGAGGAGCAGACTGACATGGAATTATTACATACAATAAAAAAAAAAACACACACACACACACACAACCAAAAGAGAGGTTGCTGAACACACTTCGCTTACACGCTACAAGTCGTTCCTTGGGTCATAATAATCCCAGAGACATGTAAAGCAATTATTCAAGTCATGCAACACGAGTTTACAAAGGTAAACAGTAACTATGTTGCATACACAGCATCTTTCATATTCTAGTGGTATACAGCCTGGTGTAGGTACAGTAGGCCTAGAGTTCCGTTAAAGCAGAATAGGCCCTTAAACCTACGGTTCTGTACCCAAGTAAGAATACAAATTTCAGATCTTTTCTACACAAAACTTTATTTAAACACGGAAAATTTAAATATTATTGAAAGTATTGTCATAAACTTATTTTTTGTGCGACAAATAACAATGTAATTTAAACAACAGTACTACTAATACATACAGATATAGCATACAAACACAATATGTAAATACATAATATACTGACACACATAAGTATATATATATATATATATATATAGATATATATATATAGATATATATATATATATATATCATATATAACTTGGTGTGTGCGCGATTAGTACTATTGTTTAAATTACATTGTTATTTTCCATACATAAAATAAAATAAAATAAAAGTCTATGACAATATATTCAATAATATTTCACTGTTCCATGTGAAAACTAAAAATTTTGTGTACGAGTTGAAAATTGTACATTTCACTTCTTGGCTGCAGAACCGTAGGTTTAAGTGCCTATTCTGCATTAACGGATCATAGACCTACCTATGTATACTAAACTACCGTATATGCCATTAGACTATGCAAGATGCAACATATATATATATATAATAATCTATATATATATTTTTTTAAAAATTTTTTTAAATATATATCTATATATATAGATATAATATATATATATATATCATCCTTCAATAATTTTCCAACTAATTTATCATAAGCCTAATTTCCCTCTCCTACGACGTTCAATGAACTCCTCCCAGAACTCATTATCTGTGGACGCAGCTGCCATGTTGCCGCTTCAGCGTCTCGTTGAAACTGAAGTAAATCTTCAGATCACGCCATAGACGTGGAGGCCTCCGGCCACCTGAACTAAATCGGATGCCACGAACCTGGCAACGGCAGGTTGCGAGTTGGTCGGAGAGGCCGACGGACTCCACCCACTTTTGGTCGGACGATAACCCCATAGACAGTGAGATTTACTTCCGATTCAGATAACCGGATCCGGCGATCGTAACGTCTATAGGGCCCTTTAGAGTCAATTGCTCCTGTGGGCTCGTCCCATATGAAAAGGGCTCATTGTCTGAATAATAATAATAATAATAATAAAATAATAATAATAATAATAATAATAATAATAATAATAATAATAATAATAATAATAATAATGAGGATCCTGGGTCAACGCCTTTACTTAGAATTCATCGTTTTGAGGAGGTGTCCAAACATACCTGAACCCCCACCCGTGGCCGGATCTGAAGTATTCGGCCTTAGAGTAATAGACGGGAGTGTATCCGAATCTGTTTGTGTACGACGCTGCGACAATGGACTTGATCCTGAACTTCTTGACGATCAAGACGTGCTTCCCTTTCAGAACGCGGGTCATCTGACCCGGAATTTCTTGGATCTGGAATTCGGAAGGCGGAGTTTAGTGAGGAGTCTCATAACAGTAACTTCTTTTGAGACGATCTATCAGGTTTTTTGAAACGATAGACGTGACGCCTTCGTGGGATGCAAAAGGGAGAGAAGGAACGAAAAAAAAACTATTCACAACTTTGTGTGGGTGGCAAATTAGTTCGACGGTATACTTACCAGAGAAACATTATTAGTTTTAAAAAAAGTAAAAAATGAGTGATGACCAAAATAATGATTAAATTCAAGATTCAATCTTACATTCAGGAGGAGGAACTTGACTTCGTTTTGAACTATATCATGTATTTTTTAAAGATGAAACTGTGGTAGCTTATTCAGTTACCTTCATTTCAACAGAGTATTAACATAGAATAACTTATTCCCCCGGTGCAACCAACTAGCCCCTCGGCTCTCTCTCTCTCTCTCTCTCTCTCTCTCTCTCTCTCTCTCTCTCTCTCTCTCTCTCTCTCTCTCTCTCTTTCAAAGAACTCAAACAATGACCTACAACACTTGTTAACGGTTACATCTTGACGATGTTCAGGTGTTAAAGAATAGAGAAAGATAAACGTGAAATGATATTGGGATCAATGGTATTCTCATTTTAACATCGTAACAACGTAGAGTATATATAATTTTATGCCAAGGATTCCTGACAACCGGAAACAAGGAGAATTCTCCACAATTCAAGAAAAATGAAACGAAAAATAAGCACCAAACAAAGTAATCAACTGAATTTCTCAAGTATTTAAAACCTGCAAAGTCTAAAAGAGTGTCCGTAATGATTAGAACATATAAAAGCAACTATAATTCAAAGAACAAGCTCAATCCAGTCTGTTCTAGACCAGACCTCACCTCCAGTTTCTTGAAAACCTCCTGGATAGCGGGAACTTCGTTGTACTTCAACCAGGCGTAACAAGCAAGGTGGGCGTTCTCAAATCCCCAGGTAAACCCTTGTTTCTGCAGGAGCTCCTCAAATGAGTCTATGGTAGGAGACTTTCCAGGGACTGACAAGTGAGCCACCAATGAGGACTTGTAGACGACGGTGATGAGGGTGCAATAGACCCACCACCATACCAAGAACGTCTGCAAGAAGAAGAATGAACTCGAGTCATGTTGGTCGAAATGACGTGTTTACATATTCTCCAAAGCACTCGTCTGATGTTTGAAGTGAATATTCTTGGGCCCTGTGTTTCGTTTGATGTATGAAATGGGCAAACTGTGTCCCTGTATTTTGCTTTTTATGTATGACAGATGCAACCTGGACACCTGTATTTCGTTTGATGTATGACAGATGCAACCTGGACACCTGTATTTCGTTTGATGTATAAAAGATGCAACCTGGACCCCTGTATTACGTTTGATGTATGACAGATGCAACCTGGACCTCTGTGTTACGTTTGATGTATGATAGATACAACCTGGACACCTGTATTTCGTTTGATGTATAACAGATGCAACCTGGACCCCTGTATTACGTTTGATGTATGACAGATGCAACCTGGACCCCTGTGTTTCGTTTGATTTATGGCAGATGCAACCCGGACCCCTGTATTTCGTTTGATGTATGACAAATGCAACCTGGAACCCCACGTATTTCGTTTGATGTATGACAGATGCAACCTGGAGCCCCCAAATTTCGTTTGATATATGACAGATGCAACCTTGACCCCTGTATTTATTTTGATGTATGAAAGGTGCCACCTATGTCCCTGTATTTCTCCGTTGCTAATTCCGCGTAACATCGACTCACCAATCCGCTGGAATTTTGAGGTAACGTGGCTGTGGGTTTCTCAAATATGGTGCTCAAGGTAGAAAGGAACGATATGTCCAGGGGCAGGCCAGGTTTTCCAGAAACCCTGGACCACATGAGCTGCAGTGCCCAGAGGACGATTCCGGCTGATGCGGTCGAGATTAAAATGCCCACCCACAACTCTCCTGGGTAGGGGAAACAACATAATGAGCGAGGGAAAGGTAAAGATGCAGAATCCGCAATAACTTGAGGAATTTTATAACATTACATCCTATAGTAGATTCACTTCAACCATGCATCTGATGTCTAGGCCAGTCCCTGATTGGCTGTTGATAAGCCAATCACAGGGCGTTGGAAACTCTCAGTCTCTCTCGAGAGTTCACATGGGTAGGATCTATGTTCCACCCCTCATGAGAGATACGTCTTTCAAAAGTATCCCTCAGGAGAGGTGGAACATACATCCTGCCTATGTGAACTCTCGAGAGGGACTGAGAGTTTCCAGCCCTGTGATTGAAGTATCAATCATGAGCATCGTAAGGGAATGTGAATCTACTATAGCTGAATGTACTAATGACGTCCCATCATTTTTTTGGCTACGGGACTAAATGAGCCAACTGTGATAAGCGTCGATGCACTTTTCAATTTCCTGAAAGAATTCATGATTTAACTTCTGTAATGAACTGGATATCATTCATTTTTCTCCTACAGATTGACGACATCTTCAACCACCTTGCTTACCTTCGAAGGGCTGAATCAACGCCAAATACGAGGGTATCTGGCGGGGTTTGGACGAAACAAGGACCAGAGGCTCGATCACATAGACTCTTGTGTAGTCTATCACCGACAGGCGCTCTCTCAGGTACGTCACGGACATGGAAAAATCGGCCTTGTGGTGCTGCAGAGTCCCAATCATTCCAGTCCAGTTTCCAGTCGGCGTCATGACGCCCCACTGCTCGTCCCACGGCACCCGCATGACGTACCTGCAAAAAACAGGTGGATTAATTAGTCTGTGAAATTACCTGTATGCCCAGAATTTAGTCATTGCTGATGAAACTACAGGTTGTGTGACAGCTTAACGTATTCCGTGAGGTTCCAAATTAGAACACTGTTCATGTTAAAATCTTGACAGTGTCAGAATCCTGAACATTCCATACGCATAAGTTTTAAGCATTGGGGATATAGAAAGAAGAAACGGAGTGAAAGAAAATTATTTCTAAAGCATCGCCATTCTTGGATGCTTACGTGAAATTGCGCACTTTGGCGATGGCACTGAGCATGCGAATGTCGACCGAATCCTTGGGGGTAACTGTGGTGGAAGTCTCGTTGGTGTCCCTGTCGTAATCGAGGAATGGATACCAGTCGAGCTGAACGATCTTTAACTGATGCCCGTTCATGTCAGCGAACTCGTCTGGCGCGAAAGAGAAATAATCGAAATTTGAAAGAGCTTGAGCTGGGCTAGAGCTTCCCACATTAGTAGGGACACTTCTTGGGTTTAACTAGTATTTGGGCGGTCATGCCTGCGCCTATGACGCTCAGTCTACTTAAGCACAAGCAACGGAGAAATGAAAGGATTAGGGGAGCCGTTTCAAAGACAAAATCTACTACTACTATTACACTCTGATATTCCAGAATAGGTTCGAATCTTACTACCGGACATCGGTATTATTTCATATTCTTGCACTTGGAACTAAGGTTTTGCAGTGACAATCGTATCCAAAGAGTGTGAAGAATTTGGGAACTTAGGGGAGGGCATTGTTATTATTACAGTTACATGACATTTAGGATGTTTGACTTGCATTGCTGGTAAATAATAATAATAATAATAATTAGCCAGAAGTGGCTTAAATAATCCACCCTCCAGGTTAGGTGGTCTAACTGCCATTCAGTTATATATATATATATATATATATATATATATATATATATATATATATATATATATATATATAGATGTTGAGAGAAGAAAACAACTAGAAACAGGATGGATTCCATATTTACCTTCGAACAGACTGTTGTCCCAAACAAAGCCAGTTTTTGGAGTCCACTTGTTCATCAGACGAATTCCAGCTTCGCCTCTGTCGCAGAAAAGGCACCGGGAGTACACGACCACTGATTCTGAAAAGCCTGAGATAGTGTGTGTGTGTATATTTCTGGATCCTTATTATATTTGTGTACCACTTGGCCTTCTATAGGCTAGGGCTTGTGATACTCCACATATTGTAAAGCCTCTTACAACAACAACAACAATAATCATAATAATAATTATAACAACACTACAAAAGTGCCCACCTGTCTGTGGCGCCAACAGACCCACGGCACGGTCTTGTCCTTGTCTTCTGTATTTGATGGCCGATTTCACCGCAGCAGCCACAGACCCCTGGGGTGACTCTCGAGTGGGCATCACTGCCAAGTACAGGACTCTGACGCTGTTCCAGAGGGCCTTGTCCTGGAGGGACGCCTGCAGGTGATCCGGGGAGCCGATGAAGAGTACGTGGGTGTGGCGTATCAAGAACAGCTGGACTTTGTCCATGAATCTGCAAACGGAGGGACTACTGTATACACTCACACACACACACACACACACACACACACACACACACACATATATATATATATATATATATATATATATATATATATATATATATATATATATAGTAAATATATGGATATGCATATATACATATATGGTATATATTTGAATAATAAATATATATATATATATATATATATCTATATATCTATATATATATTATTATATAATAATATATATATATATTATTATATACATATAGATATATTCTATATATATATCTATCTTTATATCTTATATATATATATATATGTGTGTGTGTGTGTGTGTGTGTGTGTGTTTGTTTGTGTGTGTTTATAACTACACACACACACACACACACATATATATATATATATATATATATATATATATATATATATATATATAGAGAGAGAGAGAGAGAGAGAGAGAGAGAGAGAGAGAGAGAGTACCTTATCAGTCTCCTTTCCACTTTCTTATTATTATTTTTTATCTGAGTCGATTCATCCTTAATATGACCCAAACTCTATTATGAATGTCTTCACAATTATCTCATTTACTCACTCTAGGGCAAGCGATGGACTCCCACTGCCCGTGAGGTCAAAGAGGAACACCCGACAAGTCACCTTCTCTTCCCCTTCCCTCAGCTGGGGCAAGAGGGCATCCGATTGGTCAAACGAGGTCAGTTGTAAGTTCAAAATCGCCCCAGGAATGTAAGCGTCTCTTAGACCTCTGAAAAGACAGTACTTATTGATTTAAATTCCTGGAAAAGTACGAAGATCAATGAAATATTTGTGAAAGGATAACATTTAAATTGGCGATCACAATAGTTGAACAATAATCACGGGAAAAACTCGAAAAATGAATCTATGCAAAGTCATAAACAGAATCGCATGTTTTTCAAGTTAACTTTTATGTACAGTTTAATGCGAGATCCTCCTTTCATCAACTTTTATATTTTGTATTTATCGTTATCTCGTACGTAATATTTTGTCTGTATCTATTGTATATTTGTACCGAGTGTTTGTGCCCTTGTAAGCCATGTATTCTTGTTTATCATTTATACTTATTTTACTGATTCTGGTCATTTTATTTCCCAACCTTGATTTTATATCACACTTTGCATTCGTATTTATTCCCTCTGAGAAAATTTATTATTTTGAAGATTTATGTAAAATCCTCTTCGTGATTTCAAGAAGAGCCTATAGACCTTGGAGGCTAATGGTAACGTACTCCGCCATCACTAGTAACTTATCCTTTTAAAATCAGATTTTACTCATCACCTTAAGAAAATGATTACTCTATCCTTGGCCATTAAGATGTTATTACACTCGATAGTTCACACATCCTCTACTAATTGAATCGAAATTTAGCATACCCCATCACCAGGCGTGAAAGATGAGTCCCCTCTCCGCCTGTGATGAGCAGCAGGTGACATCCTGTCAAGTAGGTTTCATAGATGTTCGTCACAACTGAACTCACGCCTCCGTATTCACTTCCAGGCGCCATGTTGCCATGTTTACTCAAGTTCATGTCACTTGGAGGAAGAACTGTGAAGATTTGCAGATATTAGAGAGTATATGAATGGAGGATAGGCCTAATGTAGTTAGACACACTTTTAACGATACCAGTTCTGTAGAGAATTCAGCTCGATAGGTGATGAACCGTGAAATCTGACAGGCCTAATGAGCAAGTAAATTTAAATGATTTTGTCCTTATTATTCCATAATTCAAGAAGAGTTTGGCCATGAACATTGTAATATATATATATATATATATATATATATATATATATATATATATATATATATATATATATATATTTATATATATATATATATATATATATATATATATATATATATATACTGACGGGTTGCAGTTTCAGCGTATATCATGCTACGATAAGTATAGGTCTAATTCCTGTATAGACTAACAATGAACCTTTAATATAAGCCTATGTCCTTATTACAAATTTTCTTAATTATTGTAATTATTAACGCATCTTTCCATATATCAATCAAAGATCTGTTGCTATCCTGGTAACGGATATGGCTGTGATATTTCTCTGCTGAAATATATTTAAACATAAACAAATTATCTTATGTTCGCTTGTGAATGTTACGACTGATTGAAGGTACAAACTAACGGTCTAGTTTCAATGCCCTGTCACACATAGCAAGTAATTATTACAACTGACAATTTAGTCATTTTCATTATTACCATCCCTATCAAAATAATGATGAAAAAAAGCATAGTATAAATTTCCTGTCACACAAGACGATATGATCCCGACTGTCAATTCAGTCATTTCCCACTAGTACCATCCCTATCAAAATCCTGCCAAAGAATTGCTGTGTCTGAACTTGAACGAATAGCAGTGGCAGAAACAGTATAGCAGAAGCAGTCTTTAAATGTCTGAAAAAGGGAAAGACGGAAGTTCATCCTTACTTCTCTTATTGGCAAGGCAGGTTGTCACAGGGAACCAGTGTGCTAGAAGAAGCACGATCAGTAGAGGCGCCACAACGCCCTGCATACTATGGAGATACAGAAGAAGAGGGAAGGATTAAACGCGTTTTTACACAAATTCAGTAACTAAACCATGTTTAATTATTATCATATAACAATAATGGCGAAGAAATCCACAATGGTATAAATGTAAATATATAAACTAGAATTATATATACAAAAAGAGAACTTTCGAGAACCTGCTTGATTAGCTTTGTCTAAGGAGAATCGAGCAGGTTCTCGAAAGCTCTCGTTTTGTATATGTATATTTTCCTAATATATATTTATTTATATTTGTACCATTGTGAATTCCTGCAATTTCATGGATTCATAATAATAATAATAATAATAATAATAATAATAATAATAATAATAATAATATGGGTAGAGGCCTTCCTAGCTAGGGCAAATATTGTTGAACGAAATGCTACACAGCGAGCATTTTTCTCGTTAATAAGTGTCGACATTTAAAGCACAATCTTAAGTGAACAATTTCTACCTACGTTTCATCAACTATCCAATGAGGGAGATAACTTAGTTTTTTTTTTATACACAACATAACTACAAATTCTTACTGGATTTTTCAACATAATATATAAGTGCCGAACATAATCATAGACCAATGAATGCTTCCTTACAGGGTTGGTTAGACCAAGCCTAGAAAAGCGCCGAATTTGTGTTAACTACTTTCTGGAATTCGGCGTATATCCAAACCGCGCCACCCGTTCCTCCTGTCGCCTGTCTGAAAACAATGATTTGTAACTACGCCATGTCATTTTGCCGTAATGACCCCCTGTAATAATTGGTTTGTGAATGACAAACCTTTGGACTACTCGGAGCGTAGTATCGATTAGGGGCGTGAGAAATGACTGTACTTTCAGTAGACGTTTATCTGGCAGGGCAAAGCCTGAGGTCTACTCTGAATGACTCGGCCACTTAAAATCAACTTCCTTCCGAGGAAATTTGACAGATATGGTTCTCCGCGAATTGACAAAAAGGAATGACTTTTTTTTTGCGGTTGTTAGTGTGATTCGCAACTATAAATCTCTGATAATCCTGTATACGATATCGAGAATTTTTGTATTTCACCTTCACAGAACAACATGTACTACGTGTTATTTCATTGTCACAGTTTTTGCAGTTATGCCTACGAATTTAATTACGTTTTTTCCGTAGGCATATGTGAACGATCCGGCTGTGAATTCTCGTGTATCTCTCAGTAAGATACAAAGGTTTTCTGGTTGTTTAAAAAATTCGTCATCTTGTTAGAAAAGATTTCTCTTGCAGTTTTCAAGTTAAAATTAATCTTTAAATGAACTTTTGAGATAAATATGTTACGAAACAGTAAAGATCAAAATTATTAAATAAAAAAAAATCATAAATCCAGCTGTATTTAATCTAGAGAAAGGTTTCTCAAAGCACAGCAAAATTCAAAACGAAAATTTAATCTAATATATGCTGGTTAAGAGTCTTCAACAAGAGTTTGAATTAACAAAATGATTTTCCATTTCTGTTGAAATTATTTATCTATTTAT
Source organism: Macrobrachium nipponense (assembly GCF_015104395.2). Classification (NCBI taxonomy): domain Eukaryota; kingdom Metazoa; phylum Arthropoda; class Malacostraca; order Decapoda; family Palaemonidae; genus Macrobrachium; species Macrobrachium nipponense. The sequence continues at coordinate 84,558,383 of NC_087210.1, read as the reverse complement.
TTATTTTTAGTTTTCACTATCTCTACTCTCTAGACTCCAAAATTCAGCGGTGTTCCCAATTCCTTCAGATAGTACTACCCCTGTGTTGAATAGCCTCCCTGGGCCGTCAAGAATTTCAGAATCTCTCATCAAGGCTGAACACCTTATCAAATAAAATAAATTTCCATTTCTAATTTTCACCTACGAATTAAAGAGGTTGTTTCTCATCACGAATATCGTTTACAAAATCTGATACGGTGTACAAAGAACGTAGGGAATTAATTATCCTTTTTGGGGGAAATATCGTGAGGTCCATTAAATAAATAATTTTTGTGATAACATACTATGGCTAAACCTATTAAATTTCGTTTTCATAATAAAATCTGGACTATCTCTGAGGAGTAGGCCTACTTGCAGTCTTCATGCAATTCAAAGCGGCTGCTTCCACCTTCCTAATCCTAGAATCCTCCGGTGTCTCCAGTGCGCAGAAAGAGCAGTTATTATAGTCGACTCCCTTTTGAGAAATGTTGGCCAAGGGCTGAGAAACAGACTCTTATTTTGGTCTGTATTCTACGCTGCACCAACTAGAAACAACAGTACTACGTATGTCTCGCACAGCCTTAGGCCGCAGTCTTCTATGCTTAAATATATCAGTGGTAACACTGTTACTAGTTTACTTCCTTTCATAAAGAGGAGATTAATATCAAAGCTCAACAGCTTGAGAGCTTATAATGAAGGTACATGACAAAGACCAGAGCCTGCTTAGAATCTGACAAAGCTCTTAGGGTAAAAGCTGACTGTAACTGAGAAGGCAAATGCTTCAGCAATAATAGGTTTTTTTAAGTCTAATTTGGAGGACATACGCAAGATTGATTGGAGGGTACTTCAAAATATCCTTTTTTAGATAAAGTTAAAAAGCTCAGTCATTTTTGGCGTGTCGTCAGTAACCTAGGTAATGTAACGCCAATTGTAGCAACCAAAAATCACTCTATCAATAATTTTTTGTCTCATTTCGGGAAACTAGGCAACTTAAGTACAAACTGTTCATTACTAATATTTTTTTCAATCCTAAAATTAGTCATCAAAAATAAAAAATAAAATAAATAAAAAAGGAGAAATAAGGCCAAGAACATGTAAGTAAAGTTGACTTAATGATAGTATATGTGTGTCTGTAGCTCAATACGGAGGGAGCACAGCGTTATACTAACCTAATCTTCTTAACTACGAAGTGATTACGTCTAATGGTTTTACGAGGACGGAACAGAAGTCTTGCGTGACTTCACTCCAGGACCACCGATTTCCCAGTAATGCAACGCTGCTGCTGAGGCTATAATGAAGTGCAAGTCAACCGCACAATCTGGCAACTCCTTCCAGGCAAGACACGCCCCCTTTTGCCTGACAACGTCAATGCTTCGCCAATCCAAACCATTTTAAAAATAGACCAACGTCGAGAAATAATTAACTAGGTCTTCAGTTTGTCAGCATTTTGGATAAATGGGTGGAAGGGGAGCGTAAAATTTCACAGGCTGGTGTATTTGGGTAAATCTGGTGACTTTTGATAGACATAAAGGAATTTATTCTCAGTTACTGATTTGCTTGACCTCGGTGGTCCAACCACTAGGCCTACTGAAAATAATGAGTATCGGAGAAGGACTTGTTCAATATGAATATGGTTCATATTCTGAATAATAATAATAATAATAATAATAATAATAATAATAATAATAATAATAATAATAATAATAATAATAATAATAATAATAATAATAATAATAATAATATCACGATAATGCTCCGTAAAATGTTTAAAAATGAAATTAGAGTTAACATTACTGGCAAGTATAGACCTATCTATTCAGTTTTATTTCTGCATTCCGAACTTTCTTGTTTTCACGAAAATTACTTTCCCGCTCTTTCTGAATGGTTAGTTACATCAACCAGCCTTTGTGTGGTCAGGGGTTGATAAGACAAGCCTAATTTGGACCTGTGGACTCTAGCAACCAACGGAGAGGAATATTCTTCTCTAATACCTTATTCAAAGCTTAAATATTTTTTTTATAAGGGTAATGTTCTTGTGTATAAAAATATATATGGTATTTTACAAATTCTACTATCTATCTTTCTTATTATAGTTGAAAACATTTGGTAAAAATGAGTATACACACACACACACACACACACACACACCACACACATATATATATATATATATATATATATCTATATATATATGTGTGTGTTGTGTGTGTTGGTGTGTATATTATATATATTATTATATATATTATATTATATTATATATATAGATATATATATATATATATATATAATATATAATATATATATCTATATATATATATATATACTTACTTGTAATCATAATATGACCGCAATGCCATCTTAATTTCTCGAGTTCTGCACACTTTGTGGATAAGCCTGACACCACAAAGCCATAAATCCAAATGCAAGAACTATGGAGTAATTTGAAACCCTCTACTAAAATTCGAACCCTCGTAGTATCAAAAGGAGGTCACATAGCCGACCTGGCCTTCTCGTGGTCAGGTCGTCAATGTGACCTCGTTCTGATATTCCGGATGCAGGTTCGAAACCTGCTACCGGACGGTAGTATTACCTCATATTCTTGCATTTGGATCTATAAGTCTCTGTAGTGACAAGCGTATCCAAAATAGTGTGAAGACTTCGAGAAGTTAAGATGGCTATTGTGGCTGTTATAAACGCGTATATATATATATATATATATATATATATATATATATATATATATATATATATATATAGTATATTAGGTATATAATTAATATAGCTATGCATCTAAAAATTTATTCTGATAAACGAAGATAAAGGCAAAGACGACAAGGTAAAACAATAACAAAAATCTTTGGTCAGGTGTCTCTCATCGACGGTTAAAAAAAAAAAAAAAAAAATCTTTAAAAAAGAGAAAAAAAAAGTTTAGATTTTTAGCCTTTCCCGATCGTCTGACAAGTCGTGACTGATGGGCCCCTTCGTAAATATTTAGTCTGTCAGTCACTTGTCCCCGAATGGAAAAGGTCCCACGAATATAATTCGATTCGTTTCGTCTTCTCTTTGCGGGGAGAGGGAACCTTCTCCTTATTACGTATTTACAGATTCATTCCATGTTTACCCTGAGCACGGCTTCTTACCTAAACTGATGGCAATACTAAGAGGAGTTGCATTTAACAAAGGAATTCAGTTTCTGAGAAAGAGCCCCTGTTCCTAACGAAGGACTCTGAGGACTTCCGTTTCTAACAAAGGACTCCAGTTTCTAACAAAGAACTTCAGTTTCTAAGAAAGGACTTCAGTTTCTAAGAAAGGACTTCAGTTTCCAACAAAGGACTTCACTTCCTAACAAAGGACCTTCCATTTCTAACAAAGGACTCCAGTTTCTAACAAAGATCTCCAGTTTCTAACAAAGACTCAGTTTCTAAGAAAGGATCATTTCAACAAAGGACTTCAGTTTCAACAAAGGACTTTCACTTTTCTGACAAAGCCTAGATTTCCAACAAAGGACTTCACTTCCTACAAAGAAACTTCAGTTTTAAGAAGGACTTCATTTCCTAACAAAGACTTCAGTCCACAACCCCAACAAGACTTCACTTCCTACAACCATCAACAAGGACTCATTCCTAACAAAAAACCAGTTCCAACCAAAGGACTTTCACTCCTAACAAAGGACTCAGTCCAACAAGATCACTTCCTAACAAAAGACTTCAGTTTCCAACAAAGGACTTCACTTCCTAACAAAGGACTTCAGTTTCCAACAAAGGACTTCACTTCCTAACTAACGACTCCCCATTTCTAACAAACGACCTCAGTTTTTAAGAAAGGACTTCCATTTCCAACAAAGAACTTTGTTTTCTATCAAAGAATTTCGGTTCCTGACAGAGGAGTTCAGTTTCTAACCAAGTACTTCAGTTTCTAAGAAAGAACTTCAGTTTGTAATAAAACCTTCGGTTTCTAAGAGAGGACTTCAGTTTCTAACTAAAGACTTCAGTTTCTGCCTAAAGACTTCAGTTTCTAACGAAGGACTTCCGTTTCTAACAAAGGGTTTCGGTTTCTTACAAAGGACCTGAGTTTCAAACTAAAAACTTCACTTCCTAACAAAAGACTCATAGGACTTCAGTTTCTGTCGTATCTCTGTATTACTCAATCATCGGCTCAAAAGGAATTAAGGAGACAGAGAGACAGAGAGAGACAGAGAGAGAGAGAGAGAGAGGAGAGAGAGACAGAGTAAAAAAAGACAATGGCTGACGTTAAAACAAGTTTGTTTTTAAGAAAAGAGCCTTAAGCACATTTCCAGGTCCAGCTTAACTAAATCTTATATGAATAAGTAGACAGACTTGTTCATCTGGTCGATTTTCAAAACTCTGGAAGTTTTCAAACTGGATTCCAGAAGGGGTTAAAATTTGCACGAGATCATAAAAACAGTAAAAACAAGGTAAAAAAAAAAAGCACCAAAGATTCTTCGGCGCAATCGAGTTTTCTGTGCAGCATTATTGCTGCATGAAACTTTCAGCCCCGGCCAGGTGGTGGCCTGTGTTGATGTCAACTATAGCGCTGCCAGACGTACGATTATGGATAACTTTAACCTTAAATAAAATAAAAAATGACTGAGGCTAGAAGGATGCAATGTAGTATGTTGATGGCAACTATAGCGCTGCCAGACGTACGATTATGGATAACTTTAACCTTAAATAAAATAAAAAATGACTGAGGCTAGAAGGATGCAATGTAGTATGTTTGATGACTGGAAGGTGGATGATCAACATACCAATTTGCAGCCCTCTAGCCTCAGTAGTTTTTAGGACCTAAGCCATCTCAACAGTTTTCCTTTACAGAAAACTAAAACTAACTAAGACAACTTTGTACGCTGAGTCTGCATCGTTTGCAAAACAAGATTCCATCATACTTAAAACAAATCTTCGGCTGCGGTATTTTTTTTAGTAAGTAACCTATTTTTTTAAGTATATTGTATATTTCAAGTTTTCATAACTATGTAAATGAAAGCAAGAGGCATTTCCCCCAATCAAGTCTCTTTCTATAATATTTTGTCCATTTTTCGTGGACTACCTTCGCAAAACTTCGACATTTTGGACGCGCCGTCAATCTCTGATGATTTTTCGTTCATCGATCTTTTCAATGTTGAAATCCGGTGCCTTCTGCATTCAGTAAGTTCATAAGCACAAAAGTGTACAAAAGTAAAGCGTCAGAGGACGCGACTGCCACAAAACTACATAATGTTTTGACAGCGTCTCCGAATCCAACGTCTCACATGAAGGTTTTACATCACAGAGCGTCAGAAAGTTTGACCGAGGAAGACTCTGATATCCACGTACGTCAAAGGAGCATGCTGTTTCGAGCGTACAGTGAGATAACGCACACACGCGCGCACACAAGCATACTTTATGTAATAGCCTGAAGTCAAGCTCGTCGTACTTGAGACTCGGAATGTAATCAACGCGATGATCATATATCGACGCGTTGTGGGACGAATGGAGAGTACTTTGTTCGCACGGTCTAGGAATATGCCTAGACCGTGCTTGTTCGGTCTAGGAAGAAGCACGTATAGGCTTGCCATACGTCACACGGATGACAAATGGAAGGATGATTGAATGAGAAATGGAATAATATGACTTGAATTAGGGCCTGATGGATGATGAAGTCTATATACTTATGGTCACACAGATGGCGGAGTAACTACAAGAAAAATTGCAGAGAAACATCGATAAAGGAATACGCGTCAGTCATAAGATATATATAATATATATATATTATACTATATTGTATTGTATATATATATATATATATATATATATATATATAGATATATATATATATCATAACCGCCAATCTCTGCCTTTAATGACGGATCTTTGTCACTATCGAAAACCTGTAGTATACGTCAATCGTCGCCATGATTCTATATATTTTCAGAGATCTGACAGAACGCTATATGTACGATTTCGGAATACCATATTCGTAAACAATCATGGCTATCGTTGGAACAAAATTGCAACAGTCTAATTTTATAAGTGAGACGTTCAAGACCAAACACTCCTCTCCTTTCTGCTTTTTTTTTTTTTTTTTTCAAGATTAGGTCCAGGAAAAACAAACGAAAAACCTCGTCTGAATCATTCTGAAATAAATAAATAAATAAATAAATAAAAGCCGTCGTCCTAATAAGGTGTGCTTTCATTTAGAAAGAGAGTGTTAACTTGATACCATCGCAAAATTATATATATATATATATATATATATATTATATATATATATATATATATATATATATATATATATATATATATATATATATATATATCATGTTTGGAATAAGTCTAATAATACGCTTATCATTTGGCTCCAAAGACGACGAATATTGACTGGTATAAATTAAGGCTTTATGCCAGCGCGGACGGTTACTCTAGGAGTCTAGGCGGTCTAGGTAATGGTATGGTGACGTGCCGTGAGGGAGGGAGGGGGTGGGGTGGGGGTAGGACAATAAAACTGAAGTGGACCCCTGAACTCTACCAACCAACGGAAACGAGCAAATGACTGCAAATGCTGAGTCCATTTTGATATTCTCCAGTGAATTCAATGTCAAATGAAGCTACGAGAACGTAATGATAATTAGAAATACTCGTTATAATCAAAATAATTCATCAAGATATGTCGTATTCTTGATTGATTGATCGACTGGGCGTTCTCTGGCGTCATAATGAACAGCGTCTCATTGAAAACAGGACTTCGACAAATTTACGCTTTTGATATCGAGTGATTTCCCGAATGGCTGATCGACTGGGTGTTCTCTGGCGTCAGTAATTACCAGGGTCTCTCTTTATTGTTTACCGAACAACCACTTATGATGTGAATTGAAAAGAAATGATGAAATATGATACTAAAAAATAATTAATTACAAATTACTCTTTATTCTTATGCAAGTTACGTCTTTTAATTTTTATTTCTTTTGTCTTCGTGACACACGAATGATACACTTTATGTTCGTCTACGGCCATATTCGTAACGGAAATCAAGCTCCTGAATGGAATTTAATAGAATTTTGAATTGAACTGAATCGAATTCAACGGGTTCATTAATTCATATGCTTAAAAACACGCCTTTCATTGATGATATAAGAATCACTCAGTCCACTATAAAGAAAAGATTTCTTACGAAGTCATTCGGCGCTGGAAGAAAGAGAATATGAACGGAGGTACAGTCAAAGAAACGAAAGGGGTTGCAGCTATGGGCTAAGGGACGCCGCAAAGAACCTTGGGTAGCGCATACAGTATACAGTCTGAGGTGCACTGCTAACACTAACTATCCACCGCTAACCCACCCCAACCTATGGGGTCACGGGATATATAACCCTCTTTCGTGGTAATAAAATATCTCATGTATGCAAATTAATGATATTCCAACCTGTATTGCATTACCTATAAGCTAGACTTCCTTGGAACAATGAATGTAGAATTCATCGTTACCATTTCATCAAAAGACGGGAGTCTCATTCATTGCAATGCACCTGCAACGGTCATTGCATTAATAACGATTACATTGCGATACGAATCGTATTAATCACAGCCTTCTTCTTTTTGAGGCAACTGAGCACAATAATCATTACATAGCGGCGTCAAAGAAGAAGCTTATTTTCCTTATTACATTCAGAGGTCTTCAGTTATTTTTTTTTTCTGTAAGAAAGCGATGTGACATTTGCAAGAAAAAAAAAGTTAATAACATCAATACTGCTTATGTCTCTAATCACGTTTTCTTTCTTTTTCCATTTGACTTTTGTCTTAAATCCGGATTTTATGTTTACACTTACTCGTGTAATCAGTATCAGTGTCTATCTATCTATCTATCTATCTATTCTTATCTATCTATCTATCTATCTATCTATATATATATTATATATATATATATATATATTTCTGTCTCTTGTTACTGACAGTAAATTCTTAGTTCACTAGAACCCGCCCCTCTCTCTCTCTCTCTCTCTCTCTCTCTCGTCTCTCCTCCATCTCTTCTCTCTCTCTCTCTCTCTCAGGCAATCGACCGTTGAAGGTTGTCGTGACTATAGCCACTTCTAGCGTGTAACGCTAATCTTAATTGGACCGGAATTTCCTTAGCACCTCATGGTAGCTCTGTTAACCCACTTCCAAACACTCAAACTATACAGTGTTCCTTGCATTTGAGTGATATGTCCTGAAAGTCTACATTTTATCATAATAAGTAATATAATTTCTTTTAAAAAAAACCATGGCAAGGAACCTGGGTATAGGCTCGGAAACAATGCATAATGTCCCGAGTGATCGAAAATATTGTCCGCTGCTTTCTATTATATCACCGTCGTTTCAGACGGTAAAATAAACTATCTTTACATATCTATGACGTTTATCGGTAAATAATAGTGACATACATAGCGTATACATTATTATGATAATAAAGAATGATTGGCAAAACTACTTAAAAGTATTTTACATTCATTACTAAATCCCGGTTACATAATTCAGTGTTGATCATTTGTCCCTTTCAGTAAATGGAACATCATTTAGAAAAGATAAAAAAATCATTAATTTGACTAATTATTACGCATCGACGTCAGTGTATGCCATTGTTTTCCTATATTTAGTCGTACCATATCACTAGTTTATAATACCTTACTAAGAGAAACACGAAAATATTTCAAAAGATGTACGCCCTTCAACAGTTCTCGATCTCGATCTCGAAATGGGTACCCGGCAAATGTATCCTTCCATTCGGTGAATATTTATATTGTGAGCATAATTATCAGGATATATATTTCTGGCCTTTTTCACGTTGAATAGCTTCGCTTAATCGTTCTTTATATGTGCACGCAACGACAAAACCTTACATTAGTAAGCAAAATGTACCTCCCAAGTTCCCAAACTATTTACCCTAGGAATCAGGAATTTCTGGTTGGGGAAAAACAATTGTGTCAGTGTTACTTGCATAGATAACCCTAGGCGTCTTTTTACAATAATTGCGAGCTATAATGAATACAGGTTAAATCTCCGAAGTTTGACGAATGCAACTAGTTCCTCGTCCACAGATACTATACTGTTTTTTTCCATCTGACCACCCGCCTGTGGTGTTTGCGTATGGTAACACTGCGTCCCGGGCTTTAGATAGTTACATTCAGCAATTATAATAATATATCCTATTTCGAATATTAACTGTGTAATTCGCATACAGTAAATTATTAAAACACTTTTCAGTTGTAAATGTACACTCAGATAACCTTTTATTTACCTAAAACTTACGCGTAACTATCTAAAGCCCGGGACGCAGTGTTACCATACGCAAACACCACAGGCGGGTGGACAGATGGAAAAAAACAGAGTATAGACTGACTGATTCAAAGGCAACCAGACAAACCAAGTCATTGTGAACAATGACTGTTTCAGTAACGTCCTTGTTCTTTTATCAGATTGCACCCATAAAACAATGCAAGATTATCCTTCATATAACGGTACGAGAAATGTTCGTTTCAATTTTGCTAAGTTTGTATTAAAACGTCACCAGTGTGATAAGTATTCTCAAACTCGAACACCCGCGGAAGAATAGTACCATCAAACGTCGGAACGAATCTGAGTGCTTATGTACCGATGATGAATTAAAATGTAAATAAGTGCAGAAATATGGTAACAATAAAAGAGATCAACGTCAGATTCGCTTAAATAAATGGCGCTTGTGATGAAAATGGAACTGCTTAATGGGTGGAAGAAAAAATAAAAATAGAAAAAAACCGACCTCGGTTCATTCCATCTCAGACTCCTAGACTAAATTAAGAAACCTCAAACTGTAATTAAAATCTGAAGAATGTTTTAAAACTATGGACTCTAGGCATGCTCTAGACCGTGACAGAGCTTTCTTCTTCTCCGTTGTGTGAAAATTTAGTACAAGGAGTCATGTGGCCGCCCTGCTACACATAATTTACCGAGCTGGTTTTGTTAACAAGTGTTTATTGGCATTTCGCGGTGAGTCATCCTCACAATGTAAGAGGATTTCTGTCGTTGACAAAATAATGATGTGGTTTTCGCATACTCTACCTATTGTAGACTGATTTATATATATATATATATATATATAGATATATATATATATATATTTATATATATTACTATTCATTGAGGCCCTGTGCATCCCGAGGGTGCCAGAGGGTAAGTAAGTAGCTATATTGCTATATTTTTTTGTGGACTGAAGCAATGCAGTATTTTTTTTCCTCATTCAAATAAAAGCTACTTCATTCCCGAGGTAAATTCTTCGTTAACTTATTAATATACTCGTAAAAATAATTGGGGAATTGTTCGTGGGTAATACTACGGTGTAGTATTTATTGCATTAATTTCAAGCCAAAAGCATAAGCCTCAAGTTTATGTATATATACGTATATGTATATATATGTATATATATATATATATATATATATATATATATATATATATATATATATGTATGTATATATAAAGATATGTGCCACGAGGGAAAATAAACAACGGAGTATCCGCGAGATCTTTCGACGTTCAAACGTCTGCTAAGTAAAGGACGTTTGAACGTCGAAAGATCTCGCGGATACTCCGTTGTTTATTTTCCCTCGTGCCATATATCTTTATTTATGGATTTATCACGTTCCTAACTTTCGTGATTCAGTTATATATATATATATATAATTAGGCCTATTGGTGACCACATGGAGAAATTGGTTATAGGTTGTTAAAAACCAAAATTGAGGGAATTGCTCCGATAAAAATGGTATATATGTTAGTTTTGCAAAAACACACACACGAAAATTCTTGTGTCCAATATAGCATACAGTATATGTATGTGTGTGTGTTTTTTTAGCAAGACTTATACACAATTTAATTGGTGTAATTCACTAGTTTTCGTCTTTAACACCCTATATATTAATATATATATATATATATATATATTATATATATATATTCTTCTATATAGATATATATATATATATATATTATATATATATCATATATATATATATCATAAACAATATTTGTCTATTGATACAGATGAAAATCATCTGTTTTGCTCATAATCCTTCACTGAGTTTATATAAGAAAAACTTGACACTCCAAACTGCATGATATCGAAGAAATATAGCACACAGTTATATCCGGCGCATGCCATCATCTGTCATAGAAAACGAGCGTAAATTTCAGTGTTGGGTTGAAAATGGGAATAGCGGAAGAAAGACAGAAAAATGGAAATTGCATAAATAGGCTACTACCTCCTCAGTTAAGAAGACTATACGCTGTTTTTTTTTCATCTGTCCATCCGCCTGTGGTGTTTTTGTATGGTAACACTGCGTCCCGGGCTTTAAATAGTTACGCTATGTGTAAGTTTTAAGTAAATAAAAGGATATCTGGGTGTACATTTGCAACTGAAAAGTGTTTTAATAATTTACTGTATGCGAACTACACCGTTAATATTCGAAACAGGATGTTATTATAATCGTTGAATGTAACTGTCTAAAGCCCGGGACGCAGTGTTACCATACAAAAACACCTCAGGCGGATGGACAGATGAAAAAAAAAAGAGTATAGTACTAACATTAAGTTTCGCTGGTTTATTCCATAAGTAGTCGAGGTTACAAAGTTTGTTTCGTTATTTTTATTTTATTTTATTTTATGGATCTCGTTGTGTGCATGAAAATTAGATTGACTAAGAAGATGCGAACTACCCTGTTACGCAGTCACCGCAACTAGACCTATTTGTGTAATATTTAAAATTGGGTACACACGTGCGAACCGAACCTTGTATTGTAACCGATTCTTGTAACAAAAACGCAAGTGTGGACGGTTCCTCGAACCCGAACCCCGAACCCGCGAGGTTCGACGCTCCGTTCGCCCTCCGTCCCGGCAATTGTCGGTTTTTGGGCCCCGAATCAAAGGGAGGTCTCTTTGAACGTTACGCCATGTGTGGACGGGACCTGTATTACACGCGTAACAACAGAGGTTCCTGAACTTGTTAACACCGACTATGAACAAGGCCGTCCATAGTAGAGTCCCTTGTTTTGGTCAGTCAGTACGTATATGTCTACCATGGCTGACTGAAGTGACGAAGAGGTCCTTCAATTTATTAGTTATTACGAAGAACAGACTTTACTGTGGCCAGAAACTTCTTGGAATCTCATGTCAGCGAGTAATTCCCGACCACTGTATTCTACCCTTCTAGTATATAACCTTGATTGCCACCATCTTCTTTTATTTCGCTTCATCTTTGTTAAATAATGTATGTAAATATACGCGGCAGCTGCTACTTGAATGGTGGCCATCGTCGGTAAACAACCCGGACAGAGACAGACTGATGATCGCAGTGGATTGAAATGAAGTTACGTGCTTAACGTGGTTACGGTTCGTCCTCAACATTTTGACACCCTGTAACCGTATATGCGTAACTCAGTTACACATACAAGGCTCGGTTCTCACGTGTGTACCCACCAAGATTACCAGTAAAGTGGCATCGCTATCGACTGTCATTTGTGTGCCCCCCCAACCCCCCAACACCAACCGTTAGTCTTAGTCCCCTACCCCGCCCCCAACCCCGAGGACGTTGTGCAAATTGGAACTTCAAATGTTCAAGCAAAGATTCATCGCATTCACATTTCACCTTGTATTTTAGTAATTTACTAACATTTTATTTATTTATTTATTTACTTGTTAGCTTATTATTTTTTTCAAATAACTGTCCACTTCTTTCCGTTTTTCCTGTTGTTTTCTGTGGCTTCTATCAAATGCATCATATTCGTTGGAAGCTTGAATTTCAATTTTCAGGTCAGTGGCCCCTGTGGGCTTTTACCATTTGAGTAGGGGATTTTTTACTGAATAATATTAGTAATTAGATTAAATACTGTGCAGCATCCCCTCGGCCCATAGCTGCAACCCTATATATTCATTCCTTTTACTGTACCTCCGTTAACATTCGCTTTCTTTCGTCTTATTTCCCATCCTCTCCCAACAATTGCTTTGTAGTGCAACTGCGATGTTTTTCTCCTGTTACCTTTCAGTCCTTTATACTCTCGATTTTTCTTTTGACGTTGAATGACCTCATATGTCCCAGTGCTTGGTCTTTGGCCAAAATTCTGAATATAGAATTATATTCAGAATTATATTCAAGCTATAAAAAAATATGACTTCCAGATGTCATATTTTCTATAGCTTGAAAGTTCAGAATAGATTCGCAGTTCATAGTTATTCAAAGTTCGAAAGTTCAGAACAGCTTCGCAGTTCATAGTTATTCAAAGCTTGAAAGTTCAAAAAAGCTTCGCAGTTCATAGTTATTCAAAGCTTGAAAGTTCAAAAAAGCTTCGCAGTTCATAGTTATTCAAAGCTTGAATGTTCAAAATAGTTTCAGATTTAATCATTTAATGGCTAAGTTCAAAACAGCTTCAGATGTCGTTTTTAATATCTTGAAGGGTCAAAGAAACATCAGATTTCATTTTTAATTATTTAATGGTTCAAAATAGCTTCAGATTTCAGCAGTTTTGATATTGTTGAAAAAGCTTCAGATTTCATCATTTAAAAACTTAAAAGTTAAAAAAAAAATTCTTAAGATTTTATCATTTTTGACAGCTGAAAAGTTTAAAGCAGTTTCAGAATTGATAATTCTGATAGGTTGGAAGTTCAAAACAGTGTCAGATTTCATCATTTTTACAGCTTAAAAGTTCAAAGCAGTTTTAGATTTCATTATTTTTCATATCTCAAACGTTCAAAGCAGTGTCAGATTTCATTATCTTTAACAACTTGAACGTTCAAAGCAGTGTCAGATTTTATTATCTTTAACAACTTGAACGTTCAAAGCAGTGTCAGATTTCATTATCTATAACACTTGAAAGTTTAAATAAGTTCCAAATTCCATGATTTTTAACAGCTTAAAAGTTTAAAGAAGTTTCAAATTTCATCTATTTTTAACAGCTTAAAAGTTCACAGCAGCCTCAGATTGCATCTTTTTTAATAGCGTGAATGCCCAAAACAGTATCAGAGGTCAATATCTAAATAGTCCTTGCATATTTGCTTAAAAAATAAATATTTACTAAGCAGTGCATGTTATGTCCAACATAGTACATCTGCCATTAGTGTATAATTTTTCGAAGGAGATTGATCCTATAGTAGCTTCACATCAAGTGTGCATCTGATGTCTAAGCCAGTCTCTTCCGACGCTCCTGATTGGCTGTTGATGAGCCAATCACAGGGCTGGAAACCCTCAGTCTCTCGAGAGAGTTCACAGAGGTGGAACATAGCTCCTACCCATGTGAATTCTCGAGAGAGACTGAGAGTTTCCAGCCATGTGATTGGCTTATCAACAAAGAGCGTCGTAAGGGACTGGCCTAGACATCAAATGGACGGTTGATGTGAATTTACTCTAGTAATTAGTAGTTGGAGTACACGAAGATTTGCGAGATCACTGTAGTATCTTCTTTACATGTCCCTCAACCACTGGATTGCAGGAGGCATCTCTGAATTCGAGAAAGCAGGGCAGTGGCGATATGTCAGTGCACAGTTTCCAGCATTTGCTGTAATTAACAGCGAGTGCAGGTCTACAGTTTCAGGGAGCAGCTCTGCCAAAAACCTGGAGGAAATGAGGAAATTAGATGCTTCCAGATAAGATTCGTTCGTCTTGATAATCTCAAAAGTGTAATGAGTGTATTTCATGTGCATGAGCTGAATCAGGTACGTCAGTGTTATTGAGTGCTTACCTTGCTTTTTGAAAATCTGTGAAAATATGATGACAGAAGATGTAAAGTGTATATATATAAATGCAGCCCCTGCGGGGACTCACAAAAGCGAATAAATTCAACTACAGAAGAGCCAGAGCTCGATAAGGAACCAGAATTTTTGGTTGCTTGGAACCGATGCCACGAGGATCTTTAAGAATTAACTTCTTTCTGGTGTTGAACTCGCCTTCTTAGTACAAGAGAGGCAAAAAACATGTTCAATTTCCTCTAAGTGTGATACATATGTACTTCAAAATGGTAATAGAACTTATAGGCACAGGCATGAAGCCCACCAAGATATATTTATTCATGGAAGCACGGGTAATACCTTACTTTACATTCATTGATCTAACTTTTTCATGGGACATATAATAGGTTGAGCCAATTAATGATTTAGGATGAGTAAGTGTATATCCAGTGCACAGAGGATAGAAAAAGGCCTTTGTAAAGAAATTTGTCCCTAAATAATGCCCTGCCCTCAAAGCTAACCATGCAGTTTCTTCACGTATGCAGAAACACAGGAATGTTTCCTTACGGTGATACTGAAGAAGGTACTAGAGACATGCTTTCACACAGAAATCTGGATGTACACGCAGGGTTCCATGACATGAAGTGTTGAACACGTTGCCACATGTTTTGGAAGCCGTTCATACCAGCGGACAGCAGTGAACCTGGAAGAATGCAATACCGGGAAACACGCTTCTAAAATATGGAGAAATTATTGTCAGTTAATTTGGAAAAAACATAACCATATTTAGCTACGGTAGTATACTTTGCAAACCGGCTTGTGCCTGGCACCTAACCTAACTACCCAAGGGATCATTTACAATCGGTAATATCCCATTATTACTCATTTTGAGGTTAAGGGCAAATCACATATAGTTTGCAATAAGTGGACTCTAGGAGCTAAGGATCCAGTCGCCGTACCTTGCCATCTCTGAAGCAAGGATCTAGCTGCTGCACCTATCACTCATTTGAGGTTAGGGGGAAACCCCATATGGAAGTTGTAATAACTAGACTTTGAGCGAAGGGTCCAGCCACTGAACCTTGCCATCTCGGAGCCAAGGATCTAGCTGCTGGACCCATTACTCATTTGAGGTTAGGGGCCAATCCTATATGGCAGGTATAGCAATTAGACTATTGGAGCTATGGGTCCAGCCGCTGTAACTTGCCATCTCAGAGCCAATGATCGAGTCACTGTTATACGTTTCTACAACCTAGAATCAAACAACTGTGTAAATATTAAACTATTCCCCTTGTGCAAAGATAGAGACAGTTGAGTACAAGTTTGGAATCAGGGTCTAAGAGTACTTAGTGCTTGTCAGGTCTTACTGTTCTCTCTGGCTCCGGAGCAAGGGCAGCAGAGCCCATCCACGCCTTGGCTGGAATTGGCCTTCCTCGGGGGATCGCCCAGTTGCCAGATTTCAGCCCACATGTCGTTGTTGATCAAGCTTCGACCATTGTTGCCGTTGTTGCCATTGTTACCATTATTGCCATTGTTTCCATTGTTACCATTATTGCCATTGTTTCCATTGTTACCATTGTTTCCATTGTTGCCATTATTTCCGTTGTTGCCATTATTGTTATTGTTGTTATTGTTATTGTTATTGTTGTTGTTATTGTTGTTTTCATTATTGTTATTATTATTATTTTCGTTATTATTGTTATTTTCATTATTATTGTTATTTTCATTATTATTGTTATTTTGATTGTTATTGTTATTTTGATTGTTATTCTCATTGATGTTCTGATTTTGATTTACATTGAGGTTTGAATTCTCATTGATGTTTTGATTTTGATTTACATTGAGGTTTGAATTCGCATTGATGTTTTGATTTTGATTTACATTGAGGTTTGCATTCTCATTGACGTTGGTATTAGCGTTGAAATTAGCATTTTCATTAGTATTAGTATTACTATTCGTGTTTGTATTGGCATTATCATTCACATTGATATTCAGGAGCAAATTGAACAAGTTGATCGCACTGACCAGTCCGTTGAAAAGTACGAGCAGCGACAAAATAATCCCAACAGCACTGAGATGGTACAGTTGGGAACAGACGGAACCATGCTTGTCCCAAGCACTCAAGAGGAAATGGAGTTGGGAATAGGTGTCGTGGTAATGGTGATCGTGGTGCACGGTGTGGTGAGAGTCACTTTCGTGGCTGGGGGCATACGTGTGCTGTTCGTAGTTATGCCGCTGTTGGTAGCCGTCCTGGACGTCATGCTGTTGTTCTTCGTGGGGCTCAGCTTGGTAGTCTTCCCCAGCGTTTGTGACGTCCTGGGGGGTCCAGGGCTCTTGGTATTCTTGGAAGTGTGTTTTGTACATCAAACCTACAGACACCAAATGAGACCATCAGAGCGTGCTTCTGGAACACGGCCTTTCTTGGAATGAGTATATTGTCTATCTTGGCATTATTCAAAGGGTGCATAAGATTTTTTTTATTGAGGGCTTTTCAACATTAGTTGTGTTTATGTGAAAGGAAATTATATGAGTTTTTGTGAAAGACAACATTTTCCTAAGCAAAGCAGGTATAGAAGAATTGGACATGTGCTCTAGCTTTACCTCTTAGCATATCAACTAAAGATTTTATTGTAATCATATGAGTGATCGGGGATTTGACTTGGATGGATAATACTCACCATCTTGGACTTTTTTGTTGAAAGATGCACCTCTCCCATTCAGAACACTTTTCTTGGCAAGGGGAAACCCAAAATAACTGAGGAGGTCTCCACTGCACAAGCCAATGAGGACTAAGGTTGCAACAATAGTCAGTCGCATTGCTGCTCTGAAAGTAAGAGTTTAGTCAGAAGATGAAAAATGAAATTTTATGGTACGCAGAAATTAGTCTGAAAATAAAATTCAGCTCTTCTATTTATGATTGTGTGTTTTGCTGTTGACACCCTTTTGTACAAATAAGTGTATATTGCTCCTAGAGGTTGAATCTGTATTGATCAGTAATCTGAACTGACATGAGATTACAATCCCAAACCTGTACCCTTCCTGTATCCAACACAGACAGAATAATCCTGCATTGCAGGTTACGATGACCTCATACCATTCCAAACATTAGGAGAGACAGGTTCTTCACAATCATTAATCATCTAAAAACTCAAACCTGTGACTTAGTCGAAAACCAAATCTTGGATGGTTGCGTATCATCCTTCCAAATCAGTTCTACTAAGGACTGATTTAGAACGGCCTTACATCTAGAGTGAAACTGAAGTAGCTGTATTAGATACTGAGCTACCATGTAAGATATTGTTTGGCCTATTGTACTAACCCAGTTAACCAAATTATTCACAACCACAGTGCAGGGAAGGTCTTGGTCCAGAAACAAATCTCCTTAGAAGCTGTAAAGTAGCATCTAAAGACTGAGCTTCTTTTTATGAATATGCTGAAACTGAATTCCATCCCTGTTAAGTGATCATTCAAATATGGAAGACACAACTGCAAGCGCAGTTCCTGGTAGAGAGAACAAACTGCCACATTTTTATGTGAAAAATAATGAGTTTAATGTGACACTGCAAATCTCTGCAGTTATTAGAATCACATATTTGAGAGATGATTGTCATTGGCTTGTCATTCCAGGAAGTACCTGAGAGATAGGAATTGGAATAGCATCAAGAAACTTATTGTAGGACTTCTGTTGATCTGGAATGGAACAGGAAGTGAGAGAATGCATATGTAGAGTACAGATGCAGCTGCTCACATACTGATAGGGGGAGTTCCATAGACCCCCAGTGGCCAGTCATCATTGACTGTCGGTGGCTGGCCTACCTAAAGCCTCTGAACAGAACAGAATGAGTATATTCTGACAGTTCGGTTTACCATTACCCTGCCAAGTGAAATCATCACTGTAAGAAACCATAAGAGGAAAATTTTACTTTACGTAGTTGTCTTAAGATATTAGTGTAGTCAGAACCAACGAGATTTCCCAACATGCCCTTGAAAGCTTTAACCCTGGCAGTGTCTTAAGCCCTGTCCACATGGTCGAACTTTGCCTGACAGACTTTGTCCGATGTGACGTCGGAAGCGGGAAAATTCCGAACCTTATCCGCAGTCTCTCCGCTTATGACGTCACATCGAACAAAGCCTGTCGGAACTTTTGCCTCGAGCCATCACCTGCAGGCAAGGCAGAGGGTGGCCTGAAGATAGTCCATGAAATCGCAAAAGGCCACTTTGAGAAGTACTTTCACGAAATACGGGAGGATTGAGATGAAAATGTAAACCTTTACATGTGACTACTAAGGAGTGTACGAAGTGAATTCACCGACATAACTCGTTTTGAGATGATGGTTATGGGAATACCAATGACAAGTATTACTCTGGGGAATAAGAATGTCTTAGAAAATAGTTACAAGGATGAAATGCCAAGCAAGACAAGTTCTCAAAGCTTGATGAGCCTGCTCATTGCAGTGTTGAAAAACGCAGGCACAAGTGGTGCCATGAAACAGCAAGAAAGCAAAGGTTAGAATGTTTTAGGAGCACTTTGCAGCATCAGTAGAAGAATTTTATCAGACTAACTAAATGAGCAAACTCTTGTCTCGTAAGTCATGCTAACTTGGTCTGGTGATGACAAATCTGACTACTAAGTTCTCTAACAGCAATTGGAGCATCTTGAAGACTCATGGTGCACTATTACTTTTACATAACTGGGTCAGTTATGTAAAAGTAATAGTACTAAATAAATGAATGAATATAAGAAATTCACCGTAAGTGGGTGAATACATCGTGCGACTTTTTAACTTGGCCCTTGGTCAAATAATTTTGTAGATAGATTCAGATTTTTTGTTTTTGGCTAACTGTATCTCCACACTGTGACTTGCTGTATTCTGCATTGTTAGCACGCCATAATAAAGTAAAAGAAGTGGTGTTCAAAATGACACTGGCACGAATATAATAATGTAAATGATAACTTCACCAAAAGCAATCGAGGAAAATCATCACATAGTACAGTGGTTAGTGAGAAAGAGGCATCTTATGGATATCCAACCAGCCTGCTCGACTCAAAGGCTTAGAAGTGTTCAGACCCAGTTCATAGACCTTCTTACGCAAAAGAAAAAAAAGAAAATAAATAAATAAATAAAGATTGAGAAAATGACAGCCAATGAATAGCAATATTCGCCCCAGTTAACAGAGTTACGCTTAAGAAATAACTCTACCGCCATGAAGTAGTCGTTATTCTACGAAAAGGCGATAGTAGTGTTATTATATATATATATATATATATATATATATATATATATATATATATATATATATATATATACATATATACCATAATTATACCACACACCCCTGTGGTAGATGAAATTGAAGATAAAATTGAATCTGATAACTGATAGTAAATGGTTTTTACACACACACACACACACACACACATATATATATATATATATATATATATATATATATATATATATATATATATATATAATGAATTTTTATCACATTGCCGTGACTCATATACACGCACTAAGCTACAAATGTCCTTTGATATCCAATTCGCTCTACCTCGGAATTAATATATTTTCATATATGTTCCCGTTCGCTTAGCATATATGAAAATATGTTAATGCCGAGGTAGAGCGAATTGGATATTAAAGGACATTTGTAGCGTGATGTATATGTACTATATAGTATTCCCGTATGACCGGCATTTTCTTCAAAGGTATCAGCTGTGATACAGATACAGGTGTTATCATCAATACGATTGTATTGCGAGAGTGACGGGGAGGGAGTTCCCACGTTCTTTTTTTTTTTTTACACTAAAATAATTTTTGAACACTGGATAATTTAAAAAAAAAATTAAAACGATGAATCTAGGTCTGAGAAAGTCGTCCTCGGTCTAGACAGGTACTCGACATAGCTTTACAGCTTCTTCTGAATTTTTTAAAAGCTAAATGAGAATTGTATCATTCTCCGCCTCTGGTTTGAGCTTGGCAGAAACACAACGCTTGATAGTCAGTGATGAATGAATTAACCCCTTGACAACAATTTGATTTTCAATTCTTACACCCAACTCTTCCAAGTTCCTGAGAAAATTTTACGAGAAATCCACCGAAATTCTATTTCTGTCGCCATACTGATTCCGCATTGTGCCTTGTTTCGGTAATTTACTTTAAAAATTTAGAACAAAGTTCGTGTGTCAGGAACGATCGGTTAGCGAAGCATCTCATTTATCGGTGGATCTGTCACGTGCCAGATCTGGTTATGTCAAACCTAAACCAGAGACGGAAAGTAATTAAATAAAGAAACAATATTCGTATTTAGTTTTGACAAATTAAAGGTAGAAGAAATGTCAAGAATCTGCCTAGACTAAGAACGAAGCCGAAAGAGTTTCCGAATTATTTATTGTTTTGAATGTATATTTGTTTAGAATTATGTTTATTAATACATACGGTTTTAATTATTAATTTTTTCAAAACTATTTGGTATTTTAAAATTATTTCTGTCAAAGATAGAACATTGGAACTTCGTTATATTCCATCGCTCTCGCGGCACGATTCTGCATTTTAATGACACGACTCTGTCATATCCAATATACCTGGAAGAACATACCGGTCGCAAAGAAATGAATGCTAACTCCCTTCAGGCCTGTGCTGGTATGACTGATTTTAAACCAGCGAGGAGACTTTAGCGAGCAACCTGTCAATCACAAGACGAAAGGAAGTAACCACATGCACCATCTGTAGCAGCCAGCCATCCAGTGTTCGAGTTGGCTCTTCTTGTAAGAGTGTAGGTACTGTATACAAAACCGTGTCACTGAAACTAACAAGCAGTCGAGTTGACCCAACTTAAAAATAGAAGTAGGCCACGATAACACGAGCGCGACATCCCCCGTCGTTTCTTCTTCTTCTTTTTGAGTCTGCCCGTACTGTGACATTGTCTTCGTTGATGACGACCGCAGACGATACCACAAGAACTTTTTACGACATCGTAGCTTCGGGGGTAAACGACTTCAATCCCTTCAACGAAGGAATTTAATCTGCCTTCACGCAACTGCAAAGGAGGACGAGAACCAGAAGAAAAACGGGAAGCGAAGAGATTACAAATAAAGTTAGATTCCATGAGCACACGTGTCCACGTAGGAAATGGTAGTGCTGCTGGGAAAAACAAGGAGTTACATGACTTGAATAAAAAAGAAGTGCTACATCACTTCTTAAATTGATAGTTTGATACTTTTGCAAGCATATGCCATAGTTCTGCAGTTAAGAGTATCATGACAATTCGATACTCTCTGCTTTGTGGAGGGAAGATCACAAACTACGTATAGCCCTTAGGTGGGGAGCCACTACGGGTGAGATTTTGGAGGGTGACGTGAGACAGCATTTTCCGACGATCTGACAGAAGACTCACATCGAAGCTGTTTTTTGAGCGAAGAACAAATTCATACCTGCTTTCTGCTGATGGCGTATGTTTCCACCAGGATCTGATATTCACCTACCCCGAGGTGCTATAGTAGATTCACATCAACCGTGCATTTGTTGCCGAGGCGAGTCCCTTACGACGCTCATGATTGGCTGTTGATAAGCCAATCACAGGGCTGGAAACTAAGCATGGAGTGAGCTCCTTGGGCCACCGTGTCTAGCACTAGCCCTCGGCGGTCAGATTATTATATACCCCCATTTCTATATGGTGTGGACTGGATTATAAAATTTAGGCCAAAAGTCAAGCGCCGGGACCTACGAGATCAATCACCGCTGAAAAGTAAATCGACAGTAAGAGGTCTGGAAGGCGTGACGGGAGGAAAACCTCAAAGCAGTTGCACTGTGGAACACTTGTTAGAGAGGGTGGAAAGTCAGATGGAAGAAAGAGAATATGAACGGAGGTACAGGAAAAGGAATGAAAGAAGTTACAGCTGGGGCGGGGGGATCGAAGGGACGCTGCAAAGAATTAAGCAATGCCTACTGTGCACCGCGTGAGGTGCACTGACAGGGCTTACCCTCCTACGGGGTATATTGTGAGGTCGACAAATTATATAAATAAATAAGCGGTATCTTCTTGCGGCGGTCTGTCTACTGTACTTACCGTGAGTTTACTTGGACTCTGACAAAGATGGATACATACCGGCTTAATACCGTATCGGTCTTATTACCTATAACTTGCCGTTCCGTCAAGTAGGGTTGGAGTAATTGTAATTTCATTGAAGTGGAATTAATTACAGAGTGGTCAGGGTCGGGCTCTGCTCTTCTATCGCTTACGCTTCCGGAAATAAATCTTGAAACCCTATATATATCCTATATATATATATATATAGTATATATATATATAGATATATATATATATATATATATATACATATATATATATATATACTATATATATATATCTATATATACATATATATATATATATATATATATAATATATATTATATAATATAAATATTTAATATATATATATTAGCTCGATTTGCTCGTCTCAACATGTTTCCTGTGCCAAAGATTGGCGTTTACCCTCATACCCAAATCCCTTGTAATGTAAGCGTAATTGTAATTGAATTTGTTAAGTATTGTAATTGTAATGTCATTGCTATTTCCAAACTGCAAGTATAACTGTAATTTACATTTTTTTGAAGTAATTGTCATTGTAATTTACATTTCTTGAAAGTAATTGTCCATTGTAATATACATTTTTTTAAAGTAATTGTCATTGTAATTTACATTTTTTGAAAGTAATTGTCATTGTAATTTACATTTTTTGAAAGTAATTGTCATTGTAATTTACATTTTTTACAAATAATTGTCATTGTGATTTATTTCTTTCGGGTGTAATTACTCCAACCCTAATTTCGTGGTAGTCACCCTCATGACTACTCTGGTGGTAAATAGGAAAGTGTTGTTGTGCTGTGAACTAAGCAGGCATAATACCCTGGGCAGGGAGGGGGGCAATGGCAAACCAACTTGAAAGATAAAAGTAGCACCACCAAACTACGCAGTTCATTTGCGGACGAAAGAGTTTCAGATCACAACGTGAAAGTGGTGAAAGTGCTACTTGGAAATGTGAATATTAAGAAGACTTGCTGGGCAGGATTCCATTCCATATGGCCATGTCACTAACAGGATTGAAACTCACGATACGCAGGAGAAAGTATAAGGCTAATCGAGATCATGTAAACTGCACTATCCAAGGCGTAAAGAGATAGCGGGTTGGGTATACCCCTGGCGGCGGCGCTGTGCACTATCCAAGGCATAAAGAGATTTCCCGATCATTAATATTTTTATTCAGAAGATGAACCCTATTCACTTGGAACAAGACCATCAAATGGGCCACTGAATTGAAATTCAAGTTTGCAAAGAATACGGTGCTCATTAGGAAGTACTAAGTGCGTAAAAATGTGTTAAAATGCAAAAAGAATGACATCTCTGCTTGAACGTCTGAAGTTCCAATCGCGCATCCTCAGGGAGACTGTTCCAGAGTCCAACGGTGTGGGGGATAAAGGACCTCTGGAACTGAGGGCGTTAGGTTTTTATACGACTTCACAAAGCAACAACTTATAACTATACAGAGGAGTGTCATGCTATGAAATTCAAAATGATGCGATGAACCAGTTGTATAATAAACGTTCACAGTTTTATGAAGAAGTATATTTGACTGTGTTCTTCCTCAGCGTTCACGCTCCACTCAACGTCAACACTGAGTTCGAAAGTCTCTGTTTTTTATCGTTTATAAATTGTACATTCATTCCTATTATTCTGCAGTTTTATTTTTTAAAGAGGAACTGCATACAAGGGTGGGGAGATCTAGGAAAGTTTCTGGGTGCAAGAATCTTAAAACAGAAAAAATATATACGACGTGATTAAGGTACGACCCCTAGACATAGCCAGCAAACCTGGCAGAGATTTGCTTATTTATTGCACAATTAGCCCCGTAAGAGGGGGCCGGGGGATAATTCTGTCAGTGCACATCATGCGGTGCACTATAGACATTACTTACGGCTCTTAGCGCCGTCCCATTGACCCCTATAGCTGCAACCCCTTTCATTCATTTTACTGTACCACCGTTCATATTTTCTTTCTTCCATCTTACTTTCCACTCCCTCCTAACGATTCATTCATAGTGCAACTGCTTTGAGGCTTTCCTCCTGTTACACCTTTCAAACTTTTTTTCACTGCCAGTTTCCCTTTCAGCGCTGAATGACCTCATAAGTCCCAACGCTTGGCATTTAGCCTGAATTCTTCATTCTGTTCTACTATTCCACAATTAAGAACGTATGACGCAACCACTAGCGGACATTACAGTCTTTAGAGAGCATCACTTCTCAGGTTCCCAGGTGACCACTAAACTACTATTAGGAAACGACACTTTGACTGGCATGGAAAATTCCAGGGCACTTTGTTTTTTCCAGGCTAATCCACTGAATTTGCCATATTCTTTGGAAGCTTGAATTCCGAGTCATGGCCCCCAGTGGGCTGGTTCCGTATGAATAGGGTTCATCTTCTGAATGATAATAATAATAACAGGTCGAGACACAGGTTCGATATTCAGAACTTCAGAACGTAAATAAAGGATTCCAAACAAGCAATGAAAACATCGTGGTTCTCCGTTTCTCTTCTCCCCCCCCCCCATACCCCCCCACCCCCCATATGTTCTTTCGCAAAGGGAAGGACTCGGCTTATGTAGATTCAGAAGACGATACCACAGTACGATACGATGCAAGCACTGGTTTTCCATTCTAGACCTTATTCAAAGGTTGAAAACAAGCAATGAAAAATACGACGGTTCTCCTTTCCCGTAAAATTCACGTTGCAAAGAAAAGAATTCTTGACGTACTTGGATTCCGAAGGTAGTATCACAATAGACTGTCTATAAAAAGGGGCGGTCAGGTCAGTCATGGAGACGTTTATGCAACAAACTTGCAAGTTGCTGTTTAAAACTGCCTGACTTCTGCCTGTTTCCCGAGACCAGATCCTACTCGCGCGGGCGACAGGTTGGTATCAGTAGCACACGTCGTGAGATCCTCAGAGGACTATTGTCGAAACATCGAGAGGAAACACTTGAAAAACAATGCAGGAGCCTATCTCCCTCCTTCGACATCTTTCGGGCTGAAGGTCGGGAAATTTCTGAGTGGCCCACTTAGTTAATATTTCGAGCCTTCCGAAGGGCCTTTTTTTTTTCTCCACTTAGGGACTAGTGCGAACGGGCCTTTGACGTGGCTAAAATCACTTCGGTGTTCGTACGATGCAAATGCGCCGTTTAGAATAATTCACGATGTTTGTATCAAAATTGAGAGATGAAAATAGAGCAACATTCAGGTCCCTGTCAAAACGATTCTTATCAGCACTGTCATGAAAGTGAGAAAAAAAATCCTTCTAAAAAAAAGGTTGAGTATTTAACTAAAAGTAAACTAATTTTAGACCAAAAAGAAGACGTCGATAGCATAAAGTTGAAGAAGTCGATTGAATAAATTAAATCATCCATAAAAAAAAATATATAAAACTAAAGCAGAACTATTAGCGGTCAGACCTCTACTAACACAACGTCGAACACACAAAAGAAGATCTCTGCTAGTTGTTCTAATCTTATATTTTGGGATTCCTGAGAGAATGGGATATATATGGATATATATATATAGAGAGAGAGAGACTCCTCCTCCTTTCCCGAATGCTTGATACAAACGGAGTAAACCGTATCGCGAGACCCCGTGCTCAATATATATATATATATCTCGTTCAGGGGGGCGTCTCCCACAGAGCTCGAAACTCCGGCGACTTCGTTAGCTGCCATAACCGGCCCATTTTCGCGAGTTGTTGTGGTCTAATTAAGAACACGCTCGTTCTTCAGGATACCGCTTCTTAGCCTTTTTGAATCGTGATCGCCCCCCTCCCCCTCCACCAGTCTTCGGAGACTGAAGGTGATCGTTTCGTCATCTCACCATTTCACGAAGATAGTCACAATTAAGCGCGCGAGCGCGTCGATGACGGTACGACTTTGATTACGGGGAAAGGATGAGTGTGTGTGTAGAAAAGAAGAGAGAGAGAGATAAATACATAAACGTGTCTGTTGGAAGGGAGACACACAAAAAGAGAAAAGATATATATATATATATATATATATATATATATATATATATATATATATATAAAACTCAATGTATAGTATAGGAAAGGTTAAAGGTGTTTGTAGAAAAGGGGACATAGAGAGAAAGAGAGAGATAACTGTGCTGTAGGACAGGATAAATGTGTTTGCAGAGAGGGAGAGAGTGAGGTAATTAAATTTGTATGGGTAAAAGTAAAGGGTAAAGGTGTTTATAGAAATGGGGTCTGGGAGAGAGAGAGAGAGAGAGAGAGATAACTGTGTTGATAGGAAAGGATAAATGTGTTTGTAGAAAGGGAAAGAGTGAGATATTTAAATATGTATAGGAAAGGATAAAGATGTTTGTAGAAAGGTGAACAAACAAAGTGGCAGGGAGAGAGAGAGGGCGAGAGAGGGTTACAAAAAACACAAACAAACAAACTGCATCGTACATAAACCAATTTGGAATACGTCAGTTTTTTCTATATATATATATATATAATATATATATATATATATATATATATATATCCTTGAAATAAGTGACCCGAAAGTAGACGGCCGAAATTTCGTGTGGCCCTGAGGTCAGTGTGTTAACATTTCGAAACGAAGTACAGTGACATACTTTAGGATAACGTCAGTATTTTAGTCATGGGGGGGGGGCGGGTTTGGTTGGGGGACCAGATTTCGTGTTGAGTTTAAAAAAAACATTTTCAGCAAATGTTTTTGGGTGAGAAAATGAGTCTACCCGCCGAAGGGAGGTTGTAGTATGCGGACACGCAAAAATCTATTTACGTTTATGGGAGCGATGGTAAAGCTTCTTCTTTTTTTTTCGCGCCATCGTCTGGCTGCATCGGTGCTAAGACTCTCTGTTCACTCAGCGCACAAAAAGTAGGAAAGAACTTCACACAACTTCACACGTTTTATTCCTTACTCTGTCTCTCCCTAAGATCCCCCCCCCCCCCTTTTTTTTTCCCCTAATCTTACTCCAGGTCAGCTTTCCGAGCGTGAAAACAAATGGCGACATCCCTCGCAGGGGGTGGGGTAGTGCCGTTGATGCAACTCATGCGGCGCACTGCAGGCATTAACTGAAAAAGTTCTTTGCGGCGTCCCTTCGACCCCTAGCTTCAACCCCTTCCGTTCCTTTCACTGCACCTCCTTCCATATTCTCTTTCTTCCATCTTGCCATCCTCAACCTTCTCCTGACAATTGATTCGTGGTGCAGTTGCTAAGTTTACCTTCTGTTACACCTTTCAGTCCTGTTTTACTGTGAATTTCCATTTCAGCGGTGAATGACTTCATAGATCCCAGCGGTTGGCCTTTGGCCTCAATTCTATATTCTGTTCCATTCAATCGCGACGGGGTTCTTATTAAATCAAGTATTTGGTTAAAAGTAACTTTTAATTCATCACAGGTAGACCGCCTGTCTGTCTCTCTCTCTTTATCCAAATCCAAAGCGCCTGTTCTAGTCCTTATCAATCATAAATCCCCCACCCCCCCCACCCCCCTCACCCCCCTCCCCCGACCCCGCTGGTATGTAACGCTTATTAAAATAAATGTAAACAATGGTGAATAAATCTTGAAAAGATATTAAAAAAACACAACGGAGTGAAATGGCATTAGATATTTGGTTGAAGTAAAATGTAAACTGAAAAATAAAAGAACCGAATCAAATAAAATGAAAATCAATGAATATTGAATAACTGAAAATTCACTATACACTGGTAATTAACCATTGCTCAGTAAATTCGATAAAAGGTGATATTTGCGACTTAATGTTTGTGTGATGTGTATATATAAGATGTATGTATGTATGTATGTATGTATGTATGTATGTATGTATGTATGTATGCATGCATGTATATATATGTATGGAGAAGTTAAGAGCGCATTGTGGTTATTAGAATTAGAGACATACATGCATATATATATATATACTATATATATATATATATATATATATATATATAAATAAAAATGAGAAAGAGAGAGAGAGAGAGAGAGAGAGAGAGAGAGAGAGAGAAAGTAGACAGCTTACAAGTAAATTTATATATAAAGTTTGGTGGACCAATAAATCTCAGAACCAGAGATATAATAGAAGAAATGATTTGTGAAATAAAAAAAAATAAACAGAGATTGAGAGTCAATTGTGTGAGAATTTACGGATTTTGTTGAACGTCGAATAAGAGACAAAAGTCAAGGCTGATTGATGCATGAGATGACAGGGTTAGTAAGTTTGAAGTCAATCAAGAGGTTGGAGAATGGAAAGACGAACTGGGTGGGATGTAGTAGATGCAAGCGAAGTGCTGCTATCTGGTGGTGATAACACAAATTAATGGCTGACCAGTGTTTGCAAGGTGTGTCCAGAGGAAGGAAAGGTTAGAAAAAATTACTGAAAAAATGAAGTGTTTGTGTGGGTGTCAGGACAGGCATTTGGGAAGGAAAATAGTAAGCTTAGTGAGTTTTGAACACGGGAAAACATTATTTCACAAGTGTAGCACAATGAGAAAAAATGAAGATACTGTACAGGCACAGAGGAGGGTAAACAGTAATGAAAAATGAAGTAGAAATAAAAGAGTGAAAATATATACGAGGGGAAAACTTTTGGGGAGAAGAAGAGAGATGGTTTTACAGGGAAGTGAAAACAAAGAGATTAGTACGATGATTTCAGAAGAGAAAATCTCCTAAGAGCCCGGAATCGAGCGACGCAGACCGAGAAATCGCTGTGGTGAAATCAGCAGACAGGAAGTGCCGATGTTTTCGAGAAATGTATCATTGAGATCATGAGTTATTGAGCCGAAGGAACCAAAGTGTACGTTAGTATTCGTGAAGAAAGAGCGATTGGTGGGTGGCTGGATAGAGTCTTACAAAAAGAAACAAGACTGGCGTCCCTTATGCCCGCCCCGCCACCTCGCCCCCCCCCCCCCCCCCCCCCCCCCCCTCCCCGCCCCCACCCTAGCGGCAACCCCTTTCATTCTTTTTACTGTACCTCCGTTCAAACTCTCTTTCTTACATCTTACTTTCCTCGGCGCTCTCTTAAGAAGTCTCAACATTATTTTCAGCGGTGGATGGCCTCCACAGGTCCCCCTCTTCCAATTCCCAGAAAGAGAGAGAGAGAGAGAGAGAGAGAGAGAGAAAGGACATCAGATTTTAATGCATTGAAAACATAAGTTGCTGATGGGATGCACTGATCAGCAATATTGAAGACGAACTGTAGAAGAAAATAGTGAAAGATTGTGAAAGAAGCTTAAAATTAAAAGAAAAATATAATTGCGAGCAAGAATGAGGTTCAAGTGTATCAGAAAACAGGAAGACAGAGCGAAAGAATATTAAGATTGTGGCAGAATTGAAGCCGTTAATTGGAATAGGTATTTGGGATCAAACATAAAGGACGATGGTAGGATGAGGATGAAGAAGAGAATGCTAAGTCACAGGATGAGGGAAGGAAGGAGCAGAGTACAATTGCAGAAGACGTGATAGAGTGTTGAGCCAACTCTCCTTTATGGCAGCTAGGTTTACTGCTCAGTGCATTTGAAAGGAAAAATTTGAATCGACAGAAAAGAATAGTTTGCAAAAAGGAACTGAAATGAGCATTATGGAGAAGAAGAGTAGTAAAATTATTAGTGCTGGTGAAAAGGTGTGGAGAATGTCTTTTGAGAGGAGGGGAAATGATAGGTTTGGGGAAAAGGATAACTTACAAAAAAAAAAAAACATTATATTTACACAGACAGACCCAATAAGCTACAAATGTCGTTTAAAATATCCAATTCACTCTACCTCGAAATAATACCGAACGGGAATTTATCAATTACGATTCCTCTTCATTACTATCTTCGAAACAGAGAAAATTGTTATATATGTATATATATATATATATATATATATATATATATATATATATACAAATATATATATTATATATATATATCTATATATATATATATATATTCAGTTTTATCTTTCAGTTTCCTTAAAGCCTATTATTGATCGGATGGAATGTTGATTGATAGCTCAAGAGGATCAATTAAAATACCTTGAGTGTAAATATATATATATATATATATATATATATATATATATAGAGAGAGAGAGAGAGAGAGAGAGAGAGAGAGAGAGAGAGAGAGAGAGAGAGAGAGTTTCGATTTCGGGAGGAAATTTTACTCTAAAAATCCTAGCATGGCGAGGATTAGCCATTTACCTCCAATTTTAAGCAGTTTGTATACCAATTTTTATTTTTTAAAGAAGAGTATCAAGATCACCACAAGAAATACGATATGAATCACGTATGTTGAAGACGTAATATTTTCTAAGTCATGGGACGGAAATTTAAACATTTTATTGTGTAAATCTACTGCAGTTTTAGGTTTCTAGAAAAGAAAATTATTGTGTCGGCTTTGTCCGTTCGCCCTCCAATCTAAAAAAAAAAAAAACACTACTGTGTCTAGAAGTCTGCAAATCGGTATCTTGATCATCCACCGTCCAATCATCAAACATTCCAAATTGTATCCCTCTATCCTCAGTAGTTTTGATTTTATTTAAGGTTAAAGTTACCTATGGCAACGCTTTCCTGAGCCATGGGGCGCACCCTCGCTCTACCGCTAATGGTGAGCAACTGGAGAGCTGCCTGGTCATAGTTGATGGTTTTATGCAGCATTGTACGTTATACAGAAAACTCGATTGCGCCGAATTTTTTACTTGTTTTATGTTAACAACACCGGATAAGCATATAACACAAAAGACCTATGTACTTGCACTATAGTAGATTCACATCAACCGTGCATCTGATGTCTAGGCCAGTCCCTTACGACGCTCCTGATTGGCCGTTGATAAGCCAGTCACAGGACTGGAAACTCTCAGTCTCTCTCGAGAGGGCACATAGGCAGAATGTATGTTCCACCTCTCCTGAGGGAAACGTCTTTAAAAAGTATCCTCAGGGAGAGGTGGAACATACATCATGCCTATGTGAACTCTCTAAAGGGACTGAGAGTTTCCAGCCCTGTGATTGGCTTATCACGGTTGATGTGAATCTACTATAGTATATAGTAAGACTATTGAAGATATTCCGTATTCCTTTAATTAATTAAAAACTTTACGGTTAACATAGAAGTCAAGGGCAATATTGTTCTTGCAGAGAATTCTCCCACCAGTACTAAAAAGAAGTGCTACTCAAACTATACTCTGTTTTTTTTCATCTGTCCATCCGCCTGTGGTGTTTTTGTATGGTAACACTGCGTCGTGGGCTTTAGATAGTTACGCTGTGCAAGTTTTAGGTAAATAAAAGGATATCTGGGTGTACATTTGCAACTGAAAAGTGTTTTAATAATTTACTGTATGCGATTTACACCGTTAATGTTCGAAATAGGATATTATTATAATCGTTGAATGTATGCTGAATGTAACTATCTAAAGCCCGGGACGCAGTGTTACCATACAAAAACACCACAGGCGGCATATTGTAAAAGGTGCCCACGAGAATACAGTACAATTTTTATTCTGTATATAGTAAAAGTCACGCCATTTATCAGGTGCATAGGAGCTGAAGAAATTATTCAGAGTTAACTATGAGTTGTTTCTGATAGCGTACGGGGAAGATATATTGTCGGATCCAGTTTTATAAGAAAGAAAGGTTCTGTGGGTATCATCTAGGGATTGTATAAACTCTTGAATTTTTACTTTAAAAAAGTAAAGTAAAATGTTTAGGTTTTAATGGAATTACGTAAAAAATTTAAGAAATGTTCAGATTTTCAGGACGGTGCCTTTAAGTATATAAAATGTTTATATTTTAGGGAAAGTACCTTACAATATGTAAAATTCTTAGATGGTAGGGAAAGTACCTTATAATATGTCTAATGTTTAGATTTTAGGGAAAATACCATAAAATATATAAAATATTTAAATTTTAGGGGGAATTACCTTAAAATATATAAAATGTTTAGACTTTAGGGAAAGTACCTTAAAGTATGTAAAATGCTTTGATTTTAGGGAAAGTACCTTAAAATATGTAAAATGCTTAGATTTTAGGGAAAGTACCTTAAAATATATAAAATATTTAGATTTTAGGGAAATTGCCTTAAAATATATTATAAAATATTTTTATTTTAGGAAAAATACCGTAGAATATATAAAATGTTTAGTTTTAGGGAAATTATCTTGAAATATACTATATATAAAATATTTAGATTTTAGGGAAAGTACCTTAAAATATACTATAAAATATTTAGATTTTAGGAAAAGTACCTTAAACTATACTACAAAATATTTAGATTTTAGGGGAAGTACCTTTAGGAAAACTACCTTAAAATATAAAAAACTTTTCGATTTTAGGGAAACTACCTTAAATTATATAAAATGCTTAGATTTTAGGGAAGGTCCCTTGTCTAGGCTTAACAGTAAATGGAACACTGACCTTGCACATCGAAATAAGTTTACTCTTTCTTTCTCTTAATATTTTAGGTGTGAACACTTTCTTCAACGCATCTCTTGTGTTCGTTTGTAGCGTTGCAAATGTCTACCATTATATATTGTGACGAAGTGCCAAGTATCTGGTTACTACACTTACCATTCATTAACTGATACCTCACAAAAGCCAGACACCTGAACCCTCATCACAGATATTAAACGACTGAATACTCTACAGGCAACAGTGATCCCTTAACAACTTACCAGTATTGCAGAAAATCAGACTAAGTTCATCAAAACAGGTGTGAGGTAATCTTGTAAGTAATTAAATTAATCAAAGGGCATCACTCCATCAACAACTTTAAAAGTCTAAATATTTCCCTGATTTCAGAAGTCTTAGTACTTCCCTGGTTCTAAGTCACTTCAAGTAAATTGAAGGAAAGCAGATCAATTACCACTCTATGTTTCTACCTAAACTAATCATAATCATATGCAAATATACTGGTTATAAATGAAAACACTTATAAAAATTTTAAATACAAAAATTTATTATTAAACTCAATGTTTATAAGTGAAATTCACAATATCAGGGAAAATTACTGTTACTTGAAAACAAAGTAAAGTTTAATCAATTCTTGAATCAATTAAGTAAAATTAAATCAAAATTAATTTATCACAAAATTCAAGAAAATTAATTCAATCAAATTTCAAAAGTGTTAGGCAATAATTAAAAATTGGAAATTAATTCACAAGTGCTAAACAATAATAAAACTTGAAAAGAATTCTAAGTAAATGCAAATTAATTCGCAAGTGTTAAATTTAATTAAATGTGCAATGATTAAGCAATGAAAATAACTAAGTAAATTAAATTGTGAATGCAAATGAAAATACAGAAAAATGTGGGCAATATCAAAATAAAAAGGCACACTTCAACAAGAAAATTAACAAATGCACAAAAATGAAACATACACAAAACACAAAAATTTGCAATATATAAAAGTGTAAATCTTTTCACTCAAAACATTGTAACCATCAGTTTTTACCAAACCTTCGTAACCATCTGTTATTAGTTATTAGTTAACCACTGTTCCTATCCGTTATTAGTTGTTATCTAACCACTGTTCCTATCAGTTATTAGTTGCAACTAATAAAAATATAACACACTTTACCTTTTTGGTATACCAATTTCTTTCTTTCTTGTTGCAAAACCAGGCGCCGTTACGAAACAATGTTTGTTCAGATTCCACAAAAAACACTATTTAACACTAAATAAACTCTAAGAAATATCAAATATGAAATTCTCAAGTTACGAGTGACCATTCAAATAAGTACGAAATCGTTACATTACTTTAAATCAAAAAAGCTATGCGATGGAAAGAGAGGGAGAGAGAGAGAGAGAGGTCTGAATGCCTCGAGTATCTAAGATCTAATGAAATTCTCTTCCTTACGGAAGCTGGACAGTGGATGACAAAAAACGTTTTTAGCAATAATGCTTCCAGAAGCTTCAAAATCTTACGCAACTTTACATACACAATGTGTAATCTGCACGTGGCTTTGACAAAGACATACACGTATGAGACAATTCTGTTCAACAGACACATACCCGACTGAAACAGAGGTTGATCAATAATCAAGATTGACATGTTTTGATAACAACGCGAAGACTCAATTTGATCGGTCGAAGCAGAAGCTCTTATCTTACGTGATGACAGAATCTCAAAACACAAATGAAGTCCTCAAGCTCGCTTATCAAACATGTTGACAGATTAGGAAAGCAAACTGAGATCTTGGAGTTCCTCAAATCTCACAGTGCTGACATAATAGGGAAACAATCGTAGTGTCGAATGGACAAAGAAAATCTCTCTCTTTCTACATTCTACGTTATATATTCTTTTACATTATGTTATGCGAAATCTGAACACACATTTAAAACATCCTATCTCTAAGCTATCTAGGAATCTGAAAAAATGTTGCACAAAATCTTATACACAATATTTTATACAATCAAAAAGGGGAAATATGCATTTTGAAAGTAGCAATATATAATAATAATATATATATATATATATATATATATATATATATATATATATATATATGTGTGTGTGTGTATATATATATATATATATATATATATATATATATATATATATATATATAATATATATATATATATATATATATATAAGACAAAACCAGTCAGGATATGTGATGTCAGATGACCTGTTTGACTCAAAAGTGAATCTTGTTCAAGTGAATGGACCCCGTAGTGGGGTAGTGCCATCAGTGGACCTCATGCGGTGCACTGTAGGCATTACTCGAGCTTCTTTGCAGCGTGCCTTCGGCCCCTAGCTGCAACCAATTTCGTTCCTTTGACTGTACATCCTTTCATATTCTCTTTCTTCAATCTTACTTTCCACCCTCTCCTAACACTTGATTTATTGTGCAACTGCTTTGAGGTTTTCCTCCTGTTACACCTTTCAAACTTTTTACTGCCAATTTCCATTTCGACGCTGAATGACTTCATAGGTCCCAGTGCTTGGCCTTTGGACTGAAGTCTATAGTCAACTGGTGTGGATGGAGTGATGCGAGAAGTCCAAAAAATGAATAGATGAATAAATAAATAATTTGCATTTAGGAGGAAAGAAGTGATCCCAAAAACGCCAAAATGAAATTGGTTCTCGAATGCAGTGTGGAGTGACTGACTGACTGATGTTTGCAGACAACACAGCACCGATTCTGGACACCACTGATGATAAACTGCAGAAACTAATGGTATAGCTTAGACTTGTACACAAGCGAAGAAAATTATAAGGAACCGTGGAATGATTTATCAGGCTATTTGGCGCCAAGTTGATATACTGTAATATCAGTCATTTTGAGAATGAATAGACTCGTCAATTCGTCTGAGAGTTCGTGTCTTAGGTAGCACATTTATGCGTATTTGTACATCGAGAAAAGGGCGAATTTATTCGATGATCAGTAGATTTACGTCGGAGAATATTTCTTCTTCAATGTAGTTGACGTTAGAGCTAAGTGACGCGCACGTAGATATGCCCCGGGATTTATTGAATCCTGGATGATATGCCCATGCTTTCAAAACGCGATTTCTCTTCCAACGTCGCTGTCGTTTTCATTATATACGTATGTTTTCGTTCGCCGTGTAAAACGATCGTTCCTCGGAGGATGCCCGAGAGAAAATGAAAATCTGTCGAACGAATCTACGACGAACGAGAGAATGTCGTAACAAATGAATAAATGATAGGTAAAGCTATTAGAAAACGCGCGGCTGTCAGTCCAGCCGAGTAAAAAATGTCCAAGTCGCGCCGTCGCCGAATTGTTTCGCCACTTATTAAAATTATAAACGACAGGCTCACCGGAAGCCATCTGCGCGGTGATCATTATGAATTAGTCAAAACGAACAGCGGCCATAACGTCTTTCTTTTAAAACAATCAGCCTTTTGTGTGAAAGGTGTAATTACGTTAGGCGCGAGTAGTTTGTGCACCTGCTCAGTGACATATGTCTCTAAAGGAAAAAGATTTATTGTTCTTGAAGGATGACTGGTACCTAGTCCTGTTGGGTGGTATCGCCGAGGTCTCTTCTCTTCCCGTTGCGTAGAATAGATTTCAGACTAGAATCAGTCCCCTGCCCCCTCCCCCCCACGTCACTTTGACAAGCTTCAAGCATTGACGAATCAGGCTAAATTCTAGTCTAACGTACCACATGTGTCGCTAAAGGAAAAAGATTTTTATGTATTCTTGAAAGATGATTGGCACCGAGTCCTTTAAGGTGGTATCACCGAGAACTTTTCTCTTCCCGTTGCGTAGAATAGATTTCAGACTAGAATCAGTTCCCCCGTCACTATTTGACAAGCTTCAAGCAAAGACGAATTAGGCTAAATTCTAGTCTAACGTAGCAAATCGCAAAATTAACAGCACGAAGAGAAAAAATTAGTAACCCTTGTTCGCTACATCACTATATTTTGCGCCTGTGAAATTGATCGAGCTTAGCAATACTTTTCAAGTCACATATATACGGCTCTGACTGGCATCGTTTTGGACAGCAAAAATGGTCCGGTGATGAGAATGCAGTGAAGCCATTTCATACATCGGAGTCCCTTTGATCGTTGTAAATCTTTTGTTAAGTGGCACTTGCACAGGAAGTGTCTTCAGTATTCTCTTTTTGTTTTCCCAGTGCATTGTGGGAGGGGGGATGCAGGGATAGGTACTAGGGTACAGGTATGAGCGATCCGGTGGTTCGTCCGAAAGTTGTGTGGGAATAATGCCTGGCGTTTTTTTTTTTTTTCTTTTTTTTTTTTAAGCCACCTCAAACTTTTTGTTTTGACTGACACATATACGACTATAACCGCTCGGAATACTGCATTTATCGTCTTTCGAGGATTTGAGAATTCATCTGATGAGCTAATGTTTTTTTTCTGACCAAGTTTGTTTCTTCCCTGGCCAATTTTTTTTTTATTTGACAGGCTATTTTTTTATCAAGTTTTAATTTGACAAGCTAATGTTACTATGTAACAACATTTTTTTATGTTGTTAACACGCTAATGTTTTTTTGACCAATTTTTTTTTTTTTTTTTTTTTTACAACCTAATGTTTCTTTGACCAAGTGTTTCTCAATTTGACAAGCTGATGTTTCTTTCTGTAGTTATCATAGGGATATGAGACATCACTATAGTCACTATAGTATAGTACAGACTTCACTATAGTTATCATAGCAATTAGTGACAACACTATAGTTAGTATACGAATTAGTGACATCACTATAGTAACTATAGACACCACTATCATTACTATAGCAATTATGGACATCGCTATAGTTACTCTAGTAGCCATGGACATGGTTTTTCAGCATATTAGGGCCCTTTCACACTATGCGATTCTTGTCGGACCAAGATACGATTGCAGTGCCGGATCTAAATGCGACACAAAAATGTGCAAATCGTACATTTGTCCGACTGCCGTACAAAGTGATCCAATTTTTGACAAGCGCTTGCAGTCTGCTCTTAGCCTGTAGTGGTGACTAGATGGACAGGAGGAGAAAATTATTGTCTTTATTTATTACATTTGAGAAAAAAGAAGAGAAAACCTAGAATTCACTGGGTACACCCTTTGAATACACAAAGGCACTTGTATAGCGCATTTGCCACAATTTTCGAGGAGCTGAAGAGAGATAATGATAAATTTTTCAATTACTTCAGAATGTCTAAAACAACCTTTGAGGAATTCTTGTCACGTCTACATGACCAGCTGCTAAAAGAAATACGACATTCAGAGATGATATTTCGCCAGCACAACAACTGGCAGTTACCATCAAGTAAGAGGAAATAATATGGACCTTTCCTTGTAAATTTGCTTTTCCATATAGAAATTAAAAAGGAGAAATGAAAACAACTAGTGTTAGCTGAAACATCTCTATTTATCAAAAGTATATACTGATATATCTATATCAAAAACTAAAATCTTTTACTTTGGTATAAAAAATCCATATCTCTCTCTGTTTCATTAATTAATGTAAATAAAACTTAAGTGTTAACTATAAAAACTTCTTAAAAAATCATATGTATCGAAATCAAAAGCTTTCAGTCCTCTTTTATATCAATAATCTGCCGATAACCTTCTAATAATTTCAGTATCAAAACGTATATGTAACCTTAATGAAAAAAAACAGCAAGTCATTTAGTAAATCATTGTTATTATTATTATTGTATGGTGTTTTTTCGTTGCATGGAACCAGTGGTTATTCAGCAACGGGAATAACACTATTTATATCCCTCAAATGTTTTCAATACCCAATGCACCCGATCACCAGAAGCAGTGGAAGTCTACTGCTGTCGCACGTATATGCAGGAAAAAATCGCATAGTGTGAAGACACGTATTGAAGGCAATGGCCAACTGCAATCGCGTCTGGGTGCAGCACCGGACATGGCCAGTGGGGCCTGTCGGCTGTGATGCGATGCCGGAGCGGCAAATTTGCCGGACCGACATAGTGTGAAAAGGTATATTAGAGATAATAGTCGACTGCTAGTCGCATGTAAGTCCGACATCGTGTCGCATTTACGTACGACATAGTGTGAAAGGGCCCTTTAGTCATTTCCGTGCATCGAGCTTGCAGACGATGTTGCTTGCAGTAGGGTTTTATCACCAGCTGCAATAACTGCAAGTTGCAACGGGCCAAGATAATTTGTGTGTGTGCAATAGTCTTCGAGTCTCCTGCTAATTTAACTCTCTTAATAATATATTTTTATTGTCTGTTACATTAAAATTCATATGGTAGTGTTACTGTTTATATATTGTTTATAACCCCCAACCCTTTGCTAAGACTGCGAAAGATAACTGGAGTGTTTTGGAATGCATTCAGGAATTGTTGAGCCAACTCTACTTTATGGAATTGAAGTGTGCATGCCAGCGAAAGAGTTTGAGAGTGTTGAGGTTGATTAGTGTAAGTGAGAGGACAGAATAGTCCGAGAGAGAGGGGTAGGAGGAGGAGAGTGCTGACTACATTTTGTGGGAGGTGAGAGAAGCTGCTGATGCTATGGAAGTTTCATGCACGTAAGTTTCGTCCACGATTCGTCGGTTAAAGGTTGAATATGCTCAGGGCAGGGACCGTCATCTTGTTTTTGTTTTTGTTCTAGTTATTTATTTCCTTCTTACCATCTTGAAAGATGGATTGATGTTATATATACATACACAGATATGTATATGTGTGTGTATGTGCATGTGTGTTTATCTGGAAGCTTAGTCTATCCAGTGAGTGCTGGGTACTATATAAATAATATATCATTTTATATATAGGATATACTATACGTATATATATATATATATAATATATATATATATATATATATATATGTGTGTGTGTGTGTGTGTGTGTGTGTGTGTGTGTGTGTGTGTGTGTGTGCATACTTACTCTCTAACTTTCTTAATCTTTGGAGGTGGAAGTTTGGCTCCCAGTCATCTAATTGCATGCAAGCGTAGCCGTTATCATCATTATATGCAGGCGGAGCAAATAGTGTATTAAAATTGCCTGAGAAAACAAACAGCTGTCACGCCCCCGCTGAAGAATGAGTTTCCATTTGTTTACCAAATTACCTGCATTTTCTTATACTAATTTCATCTTTGTTGGGTTTTTTTTCGGACTTTAACCCCTCGAGAAGAATGCAAACGCCTGCCTTCCTGCCTGCTCTCAAAGCCACTTGTCTTTAATGTGTAGGGAATTATTTAAAAAAAAAAAAATTCAAAGTGAGGAACGGTTTTCAGTTTTGCATTTCAGCGCTGAATGGCCTCATAGGTCGCAATGCTTGTTCTTTGGCCTCAATTCTATATTCAATTCAGTTCAGTCTGGCAAAGGCATCTTCAAAGATTGGCCTGTTTGCAAGATTTTATTTGACAGTCGAAAAAAAGTTGTCTTCTTTATCAAAATATCTTTATTTGTTACCAGAGAGATTTAGCAGCTTCTGAGAGAGAGAGAGAGAGAGAGAGAGAGAGAGAGAGAGAGAGAGAGAGAGAGAGAGAGAGAGACTTCC
Organism: Macrobrachium nipponense; assembly: GCF_015104395.2. NCBI lineage: Eukaryota > Metazoa > Arthropoda > Malacostraca > Decapoda > Palaemonidae > Macrobrachium > Macrobrachium nipponense. The sequence goes on along the minus strand of NC_087210.1, from coordinate 84,517,650 downwards.
ATCTATCAGAACCAATTCTGCAAAGATGTGCTCTCTTTTTTTTTATAATGATTTTCCTCTCCAATTGCATATGAAAGATTTAACTCTGAAAAATAATTCTCTTGTACTTGTTTCTTGGAACTTCCTGAAGGAAAGCACATCAAATGAAACTTTTTCAAAGAGTATCCTGCCTTCATTTATATTGTCTCTTTAAAGGTACCCTTCATTACATTTGCTGTGTAAACAATGAAGAGATTGTACTCTGACGCTGTGCTATTTTGAGTGTTTTCCTTGATTATTTTACCTTCCTGTGGGATAGGTCACCTCGCAAAGCTGTTTTCACAAAGAATAAAAATCGATTTGACGGAGCCCAGTGGCTCCTTAGGAATGAAACAAGAATTCAGCATATTTGGTCAAGTAGTAGGAGCTGGTGTAAATGCCCTCCTCCAGTGACTTCTGTACCAGGGCATACTACATTTTCGCAAATACATTTCGTGCGAGTCTGAACCGGTTCACGTCTGTTCTGCGCTCCGGGATTCGTCCGGCGACCACCTCTGTTACGGTTTTCGCAAATCGTCGATAAAAGAGAGCATGTGCTTTAGAGGTAAGCCAACAAACAATCGTTAGCGCCGCACAAAATAGAAGAACCTGACAGCAGGCTTACGCTCGGAGTAAATTAGAAGTTTATAACCCCTACTTCTGTCCGCTTTCACGAAGGTTTTTATACGGAATCGTCGGCCTAAATCATCGGAACACTAATGCGCCGAAACTTGGCCGGACTTCTTCTTCTTCATCTAATTTGGCAGCCAATTCGTCGTGGAACATACTATGATTGCAAGTAACTGAACTTTAACGGTATGAAAAGTACATACCATAAACAATCTTCGAATTCGTCTAGAACATATTAGGCGTAAAGAAATTTGATATTAACTTTTAGGCATCACTTAACGGCTCTTTGCAGGGTCCCTAGCTGTGCGACCCCTTTCATTCATTTGACTGTACCTCCGTTTATATTCCTTTCTTACATCTTGCTTCCCGCCTTTTCCTAACAATTTATACATAGTGCAACTGCTTTGAGGTTTTCCTCCTGTTGCACCTTTCAACTCTTCTTTACTATCAATTTCCTTTGGTCTAAGTCCTGTATTCTATTCTATTCTATTCTTTTCCAAATGTTTTAAAGGGCTTTTGAAAACCCACTCGAATGTATTTGTATACCTCGTCATCACTCACCATTAGCTACATGATCGTCTTGATTAGATATCCGGGTCTTTCTTACTTGAAGATAATCTTTTATTGCCTAATATGATTAGTTGTAATACCCACAATACTCTCTCTCTCTCTCTCTCTCTCTCTCTCTCTCTCTCTCTCTCTCTCTCTTTCTCTTAACGTCTCGAATTCTTCTCACTTTTTGTTGGACACGCTCGTCGCTTCAGCATAGCCTCAGATCCCAGTGCAAGAATTGGAAGTAGATCTGCGTTTGGACCTCAGGTTTTGTAGTGACAGGCGTGTCCATCGAACAATTCGACAAATTATGAAGAGGGCTTTGTGCTCAAGATTGACCAATAGATACTATGTAAATTACCTGACGTCTTCCTTTGAGCGTTATCTACAAAATGTCCTCATTGTTTATTTTTCCCTTCATCCCAGTAGCCTCCTATAGCGCCTCCGCCTTTTGGGTTTTCTGTAAAAGAACATTATCGGGATGGCTAGTTGTCTGTCCGTCCGCCCTATAAGATCTTAAATACTACTGAGGCTAGAGGGCTGCAAATTGGTACGTAGATCACCCACCCTCCAGTCATCAAACATACCAAATTGCAGCCCTCTAGCCTCAGTAGTTTCTATTTCATTTAAGGTTAAAGTTAGCCATGAACGTGCGTCTGTCACAGCTAAAGGTGCCATCAACACAGGGCCCTGGCTGAAAGATTCATGGGCCGCGGCTGAGAGTTTCATACATCATTATACGCTGTATAGAAAGGTCCATTGCTCCAGGAAACCGGCGCATTTTTTACTTTTTTTTTTTTAAGGAGTAATTTCGTCAGCACCATGAAAGTTAGGCTCCAAATACAAGATCCTATTTCGCCCCTCAGTCATCCAATCTTCCTTCGGGTTAGGGCTATATATGATCAGGCATGAAATTACCTTCGCCGGCAGTCACTGTGTATCACGTAAGAAAAAAACAAAGTAAATAAAATGGCTGGCTTTGAGTTAAAGTATGAACACATTGAAGATGATGTCGATTATAATTATTATTATTACGTCTCGCTGATGGGCAAGTCTTGTACAAAATGCAAGCTTTAAAAAAAAAGGTTTTTGTAGTTTCATGAAAGAATGTCTAACTTTAATACATCTCAGTACCTTTTTACCTATTTATTTATATATTTTTTTCTTTC